>NW_027109100.1:116921-117221 GCF_000696795.3 Halyomorpha halys
TCCATTACAAAAGACTGATCTACATGACTATTATAAGGCCTATCTGGACATACGGAGTTGAGCTTTTGGGCTCCACTAAACCATCAAATTCCTCCAGAATCCAATCCTTACAATCCAAAATCCTTCGTAAAAGGCTCCTTACTTTGTCACAAATCGAGTTATCCATCAGGACCTCAATGTCCCATTTGTTACCAATCCTTAGTAATATCAGTAATTAATACCTGATACCATTCCTTCCATAATAAACTTCCCAACCACCCAAATCCACTTGTTTCTAACCTGGCTTCTCCTTCATTACCT
>NW_027109100.1:117531-125640 GCF_000696795.3 Halyomorpha halys
TTATATTATATAATAATAATGTTAATGTATCTGGATATATATATATATATATATATATATATATATATATTGATTATGTAAAATAAGCAAAATTTGTTTTAATTGTGAGAAAAGTAAATAGCATACCCAGCCTAGTTATATTGTTTATTATTACTTTATATAAATAATTTTTAATTATTATTTTTGCGGTGTATCAATATTTGAATAAGCCAATTATTGTAATAGCTAACTTCTATTTGTACGGCGTTTGCCCTAAAAATAAATAAATTTATTATCATTATTATTATAACTTCCCATGTTCTAAGTATACTTAGTGAAACAATATTTCTGTGATATAACATTTCTTCAAATATAATAAGATATTAATTTCGGAACTCACGTTCAGATCCACACACTTCAGATCCTCCCCATGAAGATCTTTGAGTGCCTTAATAAAAATAAGGAAAAATAGGAGGAAAGTGGGGGAAAGACAGAGGAGCTTTTTCAGGATATTCTCTACACAATTCATTAATCCTCCCAAAGCAGAATCTTGATGAGCTTCAACTTTAAAATGTTTTCCCAGAAATGAAGTGCTATTGTGGAGTTAATGGTGAATGCTCCTCTTTAAGTCTAAGTATTCTTCTCATTCAATTATACAGCGATTGCAGAAATTCTCCTCGGTTCTTTTCTTATTGACTCAGTAACTTTCGACCCTGTAGGTCTTATTGCCAAACAATGAGGAATGAATTCACAATTGAAATTTGAATTTTTTCTTGAGAAACGGACATAATAGTAATTATAAAACAGTTTCTAAGATGAGAAAAGGTATTTTTTGTTGTTTAAATTCTATAGACGTCTTTATTGCGAAAAGAACGTGTAATTGCCAATTTTGAAATTAATTTAACATACTGACTTCAAAGAGGGATTATTTGGTTACAGTTCATAAATGTGATATTAAGCTACAAAAATGTACGAAATAAATTAATACATTACTCGGATACATTGAAATATAAAATTGTTACGGCATGAGGATTGGGTAAGATATTTTTGAGAAAACTACTTCCTAATCTTTATTTCATATATTATTTGATAAACGTTTCGGGGACCATCTTCTCTCATCTTCAGAATCAACAATCTTATCTGTAGTTACAATGTCATTTTAAACAACAAAAATGTGCCAGTCCTGGGTCTGAACGACAAAAGTAAAACCTCTGGCAATGAAAAATTATTCAATACATATAATTTTAGTAATAGTAAAATGTTATTGACAATATCTATTTTACATAAATACAATAATATTTTATTTTCTTATTTGATTATAATTATTAAATAATGTTCTTTAATTAATTGTAGTTAACATTATCATTTGTATTACTAGTAATTCTTGATAAAATGATAAATGAATTGTTTTCCACTTTTCGCCTCTATATTTTGGCATCAAGATACCCCTTCACTACCGTTTCATCTTGAGCGTTCCCTGGCATCACGAAATTGAAATACTTCTGTATATATATATATTTTTTGATTGCTAAATGACGGGGAATAAGTTTCACTCCAACAACAATTCTATATTTCGTTCTATATTAAATTATATTTTAATCAATTCTGATTGAGAGTATTTGTGTTTCACAAACTGAACTGACTGAACTGTTCCGACTGATAATGAAACTAAAATAATTTCCAGTTGTGCACATTATAATATTGTTTTGATCCTGAGGTTGGGGAAAATCCCCGAAATTTTTATGAAAAACATTTATGAATATCAAAAAATTTAAAAAAGATAATAATTTGTTTCAATTATGTAAGGCAAAACTGGCGATATTTTATTAACCGCTTTCCCGTGTCTTATCTTACATATCTTCGTTCATACACAACCAATCCAAAGATTTCATGATTTGGAGATAATGTCAGTCCGCTTTCTAACAAATAGCTTAGACTGCAACCAATATCCCCAGGCATTATAACGCCTTATCTTGCAGATACGTACAGGTGAGCTTCACAACGTCTTTGTTACTTTCTATATCAATGTATCAGGACTCCAAAAACCACCCTTACCTTTATCCTTTATCTCTCTCCCTTTCTTTCATCTATCAGATACTCAATTCCTGATCTTAAGGTCTTCCCGATATCCTTCCTCAATCCCATGCTACGAGGCTAGTTCAATAAGATAATACGCCACTCATTTATAATTCCTCTCGAATTAAATTTCTTTTTTTGTATATTTTTATTTATTATTTAAAGAATTATTTAAAAAAACTTGAAAAAAAATCTCTTAGTACGTAATTCAAAGTCTAACAATAAGTACGAGTCTTTAGGGGTCCCACCAATCAAACCCATGGATTCATATTTGTATTTAAAATTACCACAGAAATGTTACTACGCTCTATATAAAAAAAGTAAAAAAATGAATAATAAATATCAAAGCAAATAGATAATATTTAGCGAATTAAGTCCAATATTATTCAATGTATTTATCCATAAATGACTATAGGAAAATCAAAAATATTTATACTGTCCTCTTTGGCGATGATACAGCGTTACTACCAAATTGACACAATCTATAATTGACTAGAAGATCCAAAAAGACATCGAAGTACCTTAAAAAATGGGAATTATATCTAACTATTTAAAAACAGAAGCCATAACTTTCACTATATGACGAGCTATGCTTCCCTCGAAAATATTTTGAATGATATTCCTATCCTCTATGCTAAACAGTAAGATACTGTTATTCAATCAGCATATCGATTTAAAATTAAAAAACGCAAGGAAAATAATTTATAAAATGTTTCCATATTTTAATAAAAAATCAAATCTATCCCCCAAAAATATATCGATACTCTATAAATCAGTACTAAGACCTACCATAACACATTCATGTGCTGTGCGAAGCTTAACTTATTTGATTAACTTAAAAACTATTATTATTCCTAACAAACCTAAGAATTGATAGCAACTATTCATACAGAATTACAGAAGACTAACTCAGATACATTCTTATATGGAATAAAAATACAGAATTAATTATAGACACATACTCATGGACATACACACGTTATTGATATACATATTAGCTCATAATTCCTTTTTTACCTTGTCTTTAAGCCCTTTTATAACTGAAATAGAAAATTATACACAAATTACGACCGTTATGTATAAACATAAAACTAAACATATAAATATATAAAAATCATCAATACCAATATTTATGTTATTTTATTTCAAAACTGGTTTGGGTTTTTTTCTTAAAGTATTATTTTTTATCAACATGGAAAATATAGCTCATATGTAATAATTAGAAAGTAAAAGTGAATTATATAAAAGTGTCTCCCCAAGCAATGTAAATAATTATTGTAAATATTAATATTTATGAAATAAAAACTCTATATAAAAAAATATATATATCGAACTGACTTATCACATCACCCCCAATAAATACAATTATAATAGTATTATTTTTATTATTATTTATATATACTATTTATTATACTATTATTTATGTATACTATTATTTTGTATATTTTTTTTATTATTATTTATATATACTATTTATTATACTATTATTTATGTATACTATTATTTTGTATATTTTTTTTATTATTATTTATATATATATATCTATATACAATTATTTACGTATTATTTGTCACAATTAAGATAACAAATGTGCAAACTTACGTTTAATTAATTAATAACGTCTAGCAGTAAAAATAAATAAAAAAAAGTTTTAACTCTAAGTAAGCTGATCCCGATCGAAACCGGTCAACTTTCGATTCAGAAAGATTTCGAACACCTATCGAGAGGCACGAATCACTGCTGCCAGTAATCGCCCACGAAACATGCAATCTTGTACCAGAAGGACGAAACGCGGTACTAGCTTGCAGACAAAAAATACCTCATTACACTTGAATAAACAATAATTACGAAAGGTTAAATTCTGTTTGAAGATAATCCTACATTGGTTATAGTGAATTGCAGGTTAGAAGTAACTGAAACCTGAAAATTGCGAAACTTAGCGAAAGGTAAAGCTTGGAGTGCCTAAAGCGATGCCTGACATTTCTTCTGATTTTGACATAGACATGCACGACCAAATTGCATTCCCATATACTTAATTACCTCGAGCCTTTCCTAGAGTACCATAAAACATTATTGCAGCCTATAAAATCAAACTACGTATCGTGTAATGTTGTATTTCCAAGCCTTCATAACGAAAACTAGTTTTAATTCAAAATAATTATTAATGTAATCTCTCTATACGCTGTTTTCATTTTATTATAAAATCAAAAGGAATTACACTGAACTAGTACAAATACACATTGTGGTAGGAATGCAATCACAAAATTGTAGTTCTAACTTACCTTTATGTGATTATGCTGCCTTAAACATACAAGTTACTGAACTAACACCCAAGAGAAAATTACCCAAACGCATATATGGGCATTACAAAAAAAAAAAAAAAATACACTAAACTCTAATGGTTCTTAATTTCTACACACTGGTTTCACCTCAAAAAGAACATATCATCTAAATGATATTCAGATCTGGTTAAAACTGAAACAACTAATTTAAAACTAGGATCGAACACTGGGTCATTTCTAAATCATTCTATTTACCTGTGACGAGGGGCGTAAATTTTCCAACAATATTGATATATTTTATTGTAGGAAGATAGTCCGGGTGGCGGTCAAGATTATCAAAATAGTAAAAGAAAGCTATTTTTTGTTAACCAACGTTTCGCCCCACTTTGCAGGGCTAAATGAAAAAAACGAAATATTAAAATAAAATACATTTCAAAACAATTCTTTATACTTTATAAACATAAAAATTGTTTTGAAATGTCTTTTATTTAAATGTTTTGTCAATTCTAAAATGTTTGTTTATTGTTTTTTTATTCAGCCCTGCAAAGCGGGGTGAAACGTTGGTTAACAATAAATAGTTAACTTCTACTACTTTGATACCCTTATTGACCGCCACCCGGACTATCTTCCTACAATCTCCTTCATACGGTGGACTATCTTCTTCCAATTAATATATTTTAATTTCAAAACCACACAATAAAAAATACCAAGCAGCACATAAGTTTTTAGAATAGACACAAATGGCAAGCTCTCAAAGTAACACAATATTATATTATGCTGAGATGGAAGATAAAATTTAGCATCAATGAATGAAAGTTAAAAAAAAAAAAAATGTAAAATTAAAGAAATTATAGTTGAAAACATTTTAATTGTATTTAAAAAGTTGTAAATAAAATGTTTAATGGTATAGTGTAATTACAGGAATCAGATAACCTGATAATGGGTGTAAAGACCCTGAAACGTAGTTAAAATCAATAAGCTACGTAGGAAGAATTTTTACCTAAACATTCAAATAGATATTATAAAAAATGTTTTCATAATTATTTCATATAAATTAACTTCCAAAAATAATTTATTCATTATCAAGATGGAATTTTGATGTGAGAAAACCCGTAACATAACAATTGTTAAATGGTCTTGTAATTTTAATTTTAAAAAAAAACAATAATGAAAAATTTCACCTATATAATTAAGAAAACAAAATTTTTAATAGGGTTATGATTTTAGTATGAAATATTTTAATTTTTCCAACTCTTTTGGATTTGAATTTTTTACTTATAACTAGCGAATTATGACACTTTTTTAAAAAAATTAATCCCATCAACTAATATTTTACAATTTTTTCATTTAGTTTATTCATTTTGTTTTTCTTGTTATGTTCTAATTAGGAAATATTCACAATTTTGAAAATATACATTTTTGAAGAAATGATTTTCTCTCACTTATTTTATTGTAATTCTTATAATTCATATTTGCCCTGTTTCACTTTGATTTGAGATAACGTGCTGTTATTTAATAATATTTCTAAATAATTAATCTCCACTAAAGACAATTCACTATTTTTAAGCATATATTGTTTTTTATTAATTTGTTTCAAGATCTGGCTCTGTGGTAAGGAACTATAATACCAACTCCGAGGACTCGGATATGAATTCGGCTTCGGAAGATACCTAACAGCTCCTTGTACAACCATTGATCTAGAAAAAAAGTACTTCCTCACTGAAGTACTGCACCCCTGACCCTTCATGGGTTGTAGCGATACAAATTTATTTATTTTATCTGACAACACTATTTTACAATTTTCTTTATCTCATCTAGCCTTCAGGTAGGAAATTAATAGAAAATATTGCTTAATTCATTTATATTTTACCGGATTTAGTTTAGTTTACAAGATTAAAGTAAATGATTTAAGTATTATTATGTTTTAATTTGTGACCTGAAGAGGTAGGGAGATAAACATTTAAAAAAAAAAAATAACTTCTGTAAAATTCCAATTACTCAACTTTGGAGGAGCAAGTATTGGTTTTAGTTTTACTAGTTTACTAAAGTTTTACTAACTCTTCAAATAGAATATTTTACTATAATTTTCGCGGTTTCGTTTGGCTTCTCAATTCTCAATTTTTTTCTGAGCGAATTCACCCTTATTCTTTCTTTCCCAAAACAATGTTCTTTTTTGAAAATATGCCTATGCTGTTGTTTTGAAAAAATATGAAATATTACATCATACAATACATTATAAGAATAGTCGTATAAAAAATAAAAGAGACAAAGAGCTACTTTATTACTAACTAGTAATATTTATATCCAAATGCCGACATTTCCTTCAGTCTATGTCCATACAAGATAGTGTCCAGACAACAGTCGCTGTCCTTCTGGCTTAAATTACTGATGATCATAAATATTTTATGATTTCCTAAGCAATCAATTAATAATGACACAATTCTAGTCACCTTGGCTAAACTTCCCACAAAGTTTAAAAAATCCGTGGGTGAATTTCTCCTTCAATACCTCCCATTGGCTCAAGCCCTATCACTACTCATTAACATAGACCCACGTAAAGGCGTCACGCTGCTCTGACATGTTCTAACCAATTGAAAATAAAGTACCCAACACCTTTATCTCAAGTCGTATACCTGCTATGTATGCTATGGAGACTTAATCGGGATGCCAGGATAATCACTGAAGGCAATTATCCAAAAATAAGTTAATTAATTAATTATATATTGAGTCCTAAAAATCTATTATGATTGGATTTTTTTCCAAAGGCTATTTGTGTGTTTACCAGTTTACCAATTAAATACCTTTATATTTATAAAATGTTGTTACAATTAATTATATATTATAATAAAGGGTGGTATATTGGGTTATATAATAGTATATAAACTACATAAAGAGGTTAACTATTTATTAACAATTTATTACTATAATTAAAAAGATTCAGATAAAGGTTGCCATAAAATATAGAGTATTACATTATTACTTATTGGTTAATTTATACTTATAGCTGCTGATGCCGTGGGATGTATTGCCGTAGGGGTCTTCTTGTTCATAAGGGATGTCCAGGTCTCGTGGCCCTTCTCACCACTTCGTCTGGTCGAAGTGCATCTTCTAAGCCTGCCTCTTGACTGTTCCCGTCTAAGCCTTCCTGTTGACTGTGTCCGTCTGGATCTTCTAGATTTCCTCTGTATTTTTCTCTCACTTCCCTTTTGGGGCGTTACCTTATATTTGAATCCTCCTCTCTCATTGGGCGTCCCCCTCCTCAGGGCCGAGAATGTGTAAAAAAGTTTGACATGTCCAGGAAGGGCCTCCACCTGGTTAATTTGATTCTGGTCCCTCATCACAACCTGTCATTTTGTGTTTTGACACTTAAAGGTTACCCAATCTAATTTTCTCAGGGGCCTCTGGTAATGTGACTAAATTAACACAGTTGTTTTCATATCCGGGGACGCTAAAAGCTTCGCAGAAGGATACCCTGACCAGGTATAGGGGCAGATGACGAAACACCTTAATAATACCCAGGATTGTCAAAAGGTCAATACATAGCATACCATATCTATTATGGCTATTATAGCATAGCCTTGTAGTAATTTAGCATATTACATGTATAAATATAAAGATTATATTATTCATAATAGTTTCTTAATATTATAAAATTAATAAATAATAAATACATATACATATGCAAAACATATATATGCATCTAGGCATGTTTTTTTTTTTCGTATTCATTCATTGAAATTTACAACTGTATTCGCATAAATATACAGTAATT
>NW_027109100.1:125789-128111 GCF_000696795.3 Halyomorpha halys
TTTTTTTAAAATAAGGAACTAACTTACTAGTGTTACTGTTTGCCTAAATTTCTGTTATCTGTTACGCTTTCATATCTGTGGCAAGTGACTTTCCTAACAAATGTTAGCCAATATTATATAATTTCGGGTTTGCCCATTGACAAGAGAAATGATGATAATATTGCCAGTTCTCTGGCCTCTTATCAAGATCCGATAGCAACATTTCCGTACTTTCGAATGATAAGATACTACCAAAGTAGTGAATGTCAGTTATTTTGATGATATGTGCTATAGTTAATTTAATCTATTAATGGATTGAAAAAGTCATCAAATTTAAACATCGATTAATTACTATTTTAATCTGACTGCGAAACAGAATTAACTAATTATATCTCCCCCAATGTAAATGTATTAAAAGTTAAAAAAAAATAATCGTAAACTAACGTTAGTTTCCTTTTATTGATTTTTAGCTTTTAATGTTTTTATTTAATTGTAATTAAAACTATAGATCAAACTATATATAGTACATATTTTAATTTTATTATCTCAAACAAAAAACAATGCATAATACGAAAATAGGAATATTTATACAATAATAGACATAAATATCCTATTTTTGTATTTTGTATTAGTAAGACAAAAAAAATTTTTTTTGTTAATTTTTTCTATCTAAATACTTGAGAAATTACGTCTAAAAACCGAAAAGGAGGAAAAAATATAATACATTAGATTCTTTTATTTTCAATTACCGAATTTCCATGATCTCGGCATCATAGTTTCCTTCATTGCCAAAAAACAACTGACAGATGCAATTTTATAAATAATTTTCGTACAATTAAGTGCAAATAACAGTCTTAGTGGGGCTTTCCATTTCATTGCATTTTGGATGTATGCATACTCTCTTACTCATATAAGTTACAATGTTCCTAATGATTCATTTTCCAAATATCTCGCTAATTATCGATAAAATCTTGTGTGACTTCGTAAAAAATATATGAATCTGCTTCATGAAATTTTTCTTAAGAATTGTACAAGAAAAATAAATTTAAAAAAATAATAATTAATATATTTTTGGATTATAAGTCAAACACATTAAGTCAAGATTCCCTAATTCTGTGTTATTCAGTTTTTCAAGTCTAAAATGCTAAAAAGATTGAACTCTAAAGAATGTAATTATATCGTAATAATCTGCTTATAAAAAGTACTTCAGTAACATTTAAAAACAAAAAATTATCATAAAATATTTCAAAACTTCAATTTTCGAATTAGTTTATTTAACTTATAAATGACATGAAGATGTGAGCCAATATCTGACATTTTGGGTAAATTATGGATTGTTTATTGAAAGAATATTATAATTCTCCGTTCTTGATCATACCTTGTTGAATTTTAAACATTAAACCTATCGTACTTTTCAAAAGTTAAGTTCTGAGTTTTTGAGTCTAAATATTTATTACAATTTCTTAATATTGCTGATTTTCTATTATTGTAGGATTTTCTATTATTATTAGTTAAACAAAACCATTTGTATTTTATTTTAAATTGGGCGTAGTAACCCTAGTATGCGGAACAATCTATGAAAATACCTAAAATAAAATAAATATAAATTTAGAAGCGCCAGGAAGACTTGCGAGACCTGGACGAAAGGGAAAAGACCCAGAGGAAGGCCTCGCATCTCCTAGGACAGTGTAAGGGAGGTATTCAGGAAGCGTGATTGAGTGAGGAAGAATGGATTGGGGTAGGAACAGAAAGTTGGTTCAAGGGAGAGACACACTGCACAGCGGTAGAAGAGCGAATGACTATGATTTTGATGGTGATATAAAATAAAAACAAGAAATAAATCTATGAAAAATAAATACAATTTTTTTCTTTCGTCAGATGTGCCACGATCAAAAAATGCAAGAATTGTTCTGCAATAAAAAAGACTTGTCAATTTGGCAACAGACCCCTTTACATTTTTACTAATACAAAATTCACACATCATTAATAAAAAGAATAAACTATCATACAATCCAATTTTTTTCAATGCTATATTATTCAATACTATTTCTTATTATCGCTGATGTGCTATAATAGTAGGACATCTGTCAAACAAAAGCATTTGTATTTTATTTTAAATTGGGTATAGTAACCCTGGTGTGCGGAACAATTTATGGAAATAAATGAAATAAAATAGAAATAAATAAATGGAAAATAAAATAACTTTTTTTTGTCAGATGTGCTACTACCAAAACAATGCAGCAATATGTCCTGCGTCCAAAAAAATACTTTTAAATTTGGTAGCAGATCCTTTTACATTTATACTAATACAAAATGAGCACTTATTATAATAATATTATTATA
>NW_027109100.1:128161-130666 GCF_000696795.3 Halyomorpha halys
TTATACTAATACAAAATGAGCACTTATTATAATAATATTATTATATTATATAATATGTAATTATATTATATAATAATAATGTTAATGTATCTGGAATATTTTTGAAAATATATTCTCAAAAAAAATTCTAAACTTGGAGATTGTAGTTAATGTTCTAGAACTATTCGAACTGTTACAGCTTCCTTGTAAGAATGATAACTAGAACAGTTGCACAAAAATAGGTCAACATAAAGGAAAATAGGTCAAGCAGCGCTGAAGTAAAAGGAGTTGTTAATGACTGGAGCAGGTCGCTCGCCTGGAAAACCACCACCGCTCCAGGGGAAATTAGCGCCACTCTAATAGGTCTTTAGTTTTATCTTACAGGTTATAAAGGAGTTTACTAGATCAGGCCTATACTTTATATTCTGGTAGGTATATCGGATGAATTCGTCTGCAATGAGATTAAGATTTCAAGGTAACAGAGGACGATTACCTTCTTCTAATTGGCTCCTCCGGATCAGGCCGTGTTTGAAACTGCGCTTGCGTGCTCTGCATACAAGCCATGAGTTTGAACAACATGTTTCTAGTCTTTTTTTATTAACGAAAGAGTTTTTGAATTAGAAGGTGGAATCACCTGAAAGAAACAATATGTAACTTATTTTGTGAAAGTGGGGATATAACATTTTTTTTTTTTACCACCTAACCGGTCATTTCTTACGTACGAGAGGAAGAGGATGGGCAGTTATCCTATAGGTAACAAAAATATTCTAACTAGAGTTGTAGGATTGAGTTTTCAGTTCTTGTAAAGAAATAAAAGTCAACCCGCCCAGGCCGGAAACGAATCAGCTCCTTTGTAGACATGAGCTTGCTCAGGTGACGTCTTAACTAACCTAGCTATAACGGCCTCACGTGTTTGCAACTGACCTACCCCTGGTGAGTTGAATTATTGCGATCGTGAACAATTAAGAATTCATATGTTTCAAGAAAATACACGTTCAAGGTTCTCTGGGTCCAACTATCCAAGCCTTCCAGAATGGTCTTCGCCTATGTGCATAGCCTAGCTCAAAAACGAAAAGCTCCATTAAACTGAGCTTACGTATTTAAGCTTCCAAGATGGTTTTAGGAACCTTTTTCGCTTAAATCTGTTTATCTTTTTTTTTTTTTTAATTTATTTAATACAAGACCGGCCTGGTGGGCCTTACATGGTTGATATACTAGTTACATTTTTTTAAAAATTGATTATAGAGGGGGGGGATTGTACAATTCTATTACTATTGCCTTGTACAAAAGACGCCCCTAACTATATAAAACATTATAATTAAAACAAAAATTAAAATTAAATTAATAGATACAAATAATAAATTAAAGTTAATAACAAAATTAACGATATCGGAAGAAGAGAAAGCTGACACAGACTGAGACCAGGAGGGCTGAACCGGGCTGGCAATCTGCAGAACGTAACCGAACGGGTGCAGTGGACAAGGTGCAGCCTCATCAGTAAGGTGCTCAACTCGCTGGGCTGCACCACGGTTATAATTGTAATAATAATTAAAATATACCCCCTAACATTATTATTGTGTAATAATAATTTTGTAAAATAAAAAAAATTGTTGATTTTTAGGAGCAGTGGCATGCGCAAAACCTAGCGCACTACACCACTGCTGCACCCCGTATGCCAGAAATGGCAAGGGAGGAGGAAAAAAAAGTGTACTGCTTCAGATCTTCTTTTGTAGAAGCTCAGAATTTTCGATACCGTTAACCACAGATGTCCTCAGAACTTCGATAATCTTTAGATATAGATTCCATAGTCCTTGGTGCAATATATAAAGACTTTGCAAAACGTTTTTTATTGCGCATATCTTCGTGAGAGGGATGCCGGGCCCAGTCAGTTGTGACATTCCAACTGAATTGCTCCACTACTGGAATCCACGCTTCGGAGCCGCGGAACTCAGCAATGGCGTCACTGCATAGTGCGGGGAAGAATTTGGTACAATAGGAATTAAATGTACAACCTAAACTAAGATAGAATGTAAACTAATATAGAATAAAAAAACCCGAAATGACAAAAAACAATAATTACAGATATATAATGGAAAGAATATAAAACTGAGCCTTAAGTTTCTAAAATTCTAGTAAATCATAAAAAATAGTAAATTAACCAGTCACAGTTTAGCTATTTCAGTTATTATCAGGAGAAAAAAAAATCACATAAATGCATTTAAAACATAGTACATCTCACATCAATAAGAGACAGTATATTATCCCAAACCTAAGAAATAAAAAACTAAGAAAGATTGTAGGCTAACAGCTGATCATCAGAAAAATAGAAAATAACATCTAAAACAACAAAAAATATAATGAAAGGCCATATAAATTAAGATAAAAGCCATTATTAAAGGTAATTATATATATTTATCACTTTGTATATGTATTACTTGTATAGCCTTTCATGGCAGTGTAATTATTTGCTTAACTTTGTGCGAAACTACATTAAATTTTATAAAATTATTTTCTATTTTATTAGAT
>NW_027109100.1:130801-131987 GCF_000696795.3 Halyomorpha halys
ATATTACTGCTATGTATTTTAGATTATAATATTTTATATATTATAAGTTTTAATACTCAATTTTTGTACTAGATGTTGTATGCAGTATAGTTAGCAACATGATACAATTGGTAGCACATCTTTTACAATAAAATGTTTCTCTCAGGGAAAATACATTACTAAATTTTCATTGGCACAGAAAAATGTATCAACATGAATACGATTGTAATTGTATTTAATCTTGACATTAACTAGAGTACATAAAATTAAAGGATATATTATACATCTATATTACTACTCCTATTTCCGGGAAAATTCATTTTCAAGCCTGAGAAAATAGTTCTATTTTTTCTCTTTTAGTTAACTATTAAATTTTTCCATCAAAATGAATAATTTATAATCGAACAAGAATATCATAGCATTGGAAAATAATTGTCTAAAATAGAAGGTGGTAAAACATTTGAAAATCTTTGAAGTAAAAAACAAAATAAGGCTTCCTAGTCTTATTTTTTAAAATATGCAAATGTCTTATTATTTAAAATAATAATTATTTGTATTGATCTGTACCCCTTTCTTTTAAATATATAAGGATGGAATTTGAATTTGTCAAGTTTTTATTTTGTATTCCCGCAGCGCGTTACATTCATGATCGAGTTATGAGGTGGAGTACATCCTATGAACTTTAACAGAAAGTGGTGAAGACTTACGAATTGAAGAAGTTGGTGACATAGAGGAGAAAACTTGGAGCAACTTGTCCCATGAATCTTTATTAACGACCCCGCCGAAGAACCTACACAGTTCTCATCGTTTGTTACGACTTATTTTTTCCTCTTACACTTTTATTTTATTTTAGTTACGGTTGTACAGTTTTCCACAGTACAGTTGATGGTGTCTTCTCTTATAAATAATTTAGTTTTTGAATTGGATTTGATAAAACTTTCCTCTGGAAAATTACTCCTGATTTTTATGTACCTAATATTCATCATGAAAGCCTGTACCCTCAAAGAGATCAATCCGGGTAAGACTTAACGTCGTAACAAAGGTAATCTCTTAAAAGAACTATCCTAACTACTTGCTTACAAATTTGGAAAAGAAGAGTTTTTTGTGCCCATTGACATCTATAATTCCTTTTCACTTGGTAGTTTTGTTTTTCATCCAAATGAAATATTTGTATTAAAAAAAAAAAAAAAAAAAAAAAAAAAAAAAA
>NW_027109100.1:132442-164416 GCF_000696795.3 Halyomorpha halys
GCACGTTGGGCACCGGGGGTCGATGTTCTTTCCAAAGCTCATATGGATGGAAACAATCGTTTGGTTGGTACAAATCGATTGATCGACCAAACTTAACTTAACGATGCTTCTCTCATTAGCAATCTTATTGATAAGAAAGGTGAAGATGGAGAATTAAAATAACCAATACAATTAAATGTATTTTTTTCTGCCAAGACTTTGGAGTCCTATCCTATATTGCCTAACTATGGTTGGGGGTCAAAGTGGACCTTGACTTTGGTTGGTGGACAAAGTGGGGGTCAAAGTTCATTTTGTGGGACCGCCACTCAATGAAAAAGTCAACGCCCGAGGCCGGATTCGAACCGGCACCGCCAATAAACTTCAAATTGACAAGACTGTGTCTTAACTACTGAGCTACTGGCGGCCCAATCAAATGTATTTATTATATTTTTAAAATTTTCTTATAGCATTAAAAAGTTATATACTGTATTTTAAAACTTTTTTTAAGCTGAAATATCCCAGTTTTAATTTGTTTATATTTAATTTTTGATATTTATGTTAAAAATGTATTTATGCACATAGTACATATTTATGCACATATGTTGATGTGTATATAACATAAAAATTCATGTCAATGAACTTAAATCAATCTAAAATGCCCTGTCTGTGCTTTAATGATTAAAAGTTAATAAAGAAAAAAATACAACGTCTAGGATATATGTTAAAATAAATAAAATATTATATGGGTAGAAGGCATCAATAATTCGGCTAAAGCTGAGTCACTAAATGCAGGTATCATACTTTTATTGCCAGAGTGATCTTGAGGTACACAATATAAAGATTAACAGCCATTTCTAAAAATAAAAGTGCTCAATTTAACAACTAATTTTCGAAAAATCAGTTATTGGGAGTGAATTCCAGAGTGTAATATTTTACTTGTTTTGCGAAGTAACTATACAAAGGACAGACTATTTTGATTGGATTATAAAAGTTTCTGCGATGAAGGAGAGATATACACACGCGAATAGACAATAGCTTTGAAACTATTTCGTCAACTTTACATACGACCTTCCTTTCCTAAGTCGTGACTTCACAGTACTAAAATAACTTGGTTTTCATTACCTTATTTTGCATGATAAATATTTCTGCATGACAAGCAGCAATTTTCAAACAAATGAAATTACCAACCTACACGAATATATCCAGCAGATCTTCAATAAAAAACGAATAAATTCTAATCTTTAAATTGAAATTCTTAATGCATTGTTAACCATCGGGGAAAATATATTTTTTGTGCTATAAATGTTGCCAACTCCTGCTATAGAGTGGTCTCTGGCCATTAGCAACTTCAGGTGAATGCCTCACTTTTTATGATAGCCATTTAGAGCACTAGGCCCTCTGTCCAGACATGTCCAAAAGCTTTTTCTGTGTCTATCCTGACAGTAACCGTATGCTCCCGATTTTGGAAACCATCGTCAATTTTCTGGGTAATATAAGCAACCTTCCGTAGATCTATAATTTCTAAATCCTGCTTTCTCAGGAGTTATTAATTCGATTTTTTCCCAAACACCAGGTTATTCTCTTATTTACTAATCTTCCATAAGCTTGCCATGACAGCATAATAGAGTAATAGGCCTGAAGTTGGAGAGCTCGTTTTTTAGGTTTTGAAAATGGGCTCCTTCCTTCCAGATTGGGAGGATTTCGCCTTCGTTCCAGCTGGTATTGAAAAGTCTGAGGAGTCTCTTTTTTTATTTTACTGATAACTTTATGATCATTTCGTTCATAATACCGTCTGTCCCTGGAAAGCTTTTAATTTTTAAGGTGCCAATGGCATTGTCGAATTCGGAGGGGCGTATCGAAATCTTTCCCCTTAAAATGTCTGAGAAGGTGCTTTATTATTTTTGCCATTGATTGTGGCAGCTTGTATTATATTAATCTTCAATAAGAATTATAAAATAATGCGCATAGATATAAACAAAAATGCAGCTTTTATTAAAAGTTTTTCAGATTTTAAAAAATAAACTACAAACAAGAAACAGAAAAAAATAGCAATTGAGCCAACTAGCTGAAATAAATGTTCCTCAGACTGCCAGCAATTAGATTATAAACCAATGTAAAATATTGACGTCGCCGAGGAACTTAGTTTAAATTTTGTCAGTCGTTTAGCTGAGTTTGTAATTTAATGTAAATAATTTTCATCTATTTAAGGTAATTTAAATTAATAAATCCCTAGGAGAGGAGCCTAAACTCGATTACCGCCTAGAGCAAACCCCTAGATTACGGCATAATGAAGGTTGCTGACAGAATAGCCCTGAACAGCTGACCCTAACCAACTCTAACAGGCTTCACCTTTAGCTCTTTTGGAGGTCTTCTTCTTAGGTCTTGGGTCATTAGCATCTCCAAGCACCTCATTTTCGGGTTTCTTCATTTTATAATCACGTTCATATCGTTCTTTAAGCTTAAATAAAATGTTCTTGATAGGCTTTATTAATAACATTTAATCAGTAATTACTTTATTATTGCATAATACCAAATGGTAACGCAAAAAATAACTTAAAATAAAATGACTTAAAAATAAAATAAAATACAACCTTGTAACGATGACTATTTTAAGATCCACTTTAATAATTTAATGTGTATTTCAAAATCACATTACACTAACCCTCGCATGTTTCTTGCTTTAATGGTTAGGTTGTATAATGTAAATTTTCGTCTCGCTCGAGTTCCATGGCAGGGAATCCATCAATGACGGTACCGCATTTTAAATTCGTCAACAATTTAAAAACTATGTGCAACAATCACAAAGAGTGTTCATTGCAAACGAATCCTACCTTCGTGTTAAAGATAAACAAAAATAAATCTGAAAACTTCCAAATTTTAGAACTTCTAATAGATGAATATTTGTGCTCTTCGCGTTTTAATTAATTAAAGAATTTCTCCAACCTTTGAATTTAATAATTAACTCTTGTTTAAGATTTTATATTTAAAAATTCTAATGATTCGGTTTAAATACATTGTTTCAAATCTTGTTAATTAACTTTAGCAGTTTATTTTTGTTTTAATATAGCACAAATATATATTTATGCATAAATTGTATGTTTAGGTAATTAAATTAAAAAGTTTCTGATAAAGATTTTAGAACAAAGGTCGAATTTACAGATTATACAGTACTATTAAAATGATTTTTTTATCATCTACATCCTACATTGATCATATTTATGTTTCCTTTGATTTAGCCTGCTTTTATTTTGTAATAGCAGAAATAAAAAAAACAAGCGTGTGGATACTGACGCCTGTTGCTCCCTTTGTTTACCAAACATTTGTACAAGTCTTAGATTTTATTAAGTGACAAACGTCTAGATCCTGCATAGCATCTAAAATTAGTAAAAAACAAATTTTTAAAATTTCCTTCCTTATGTAAATGTTTAATTGCAAATACTCTTGTTTGATACACGTGTGTTTCTGATTTATTTTACTGAGACATTCCTAGAAATTTGTCCAGCACAACAGAGGCCGAGTTCCCTGACAATCCGTTATGGTCCCTTCCTACCTGCATTCAAGTCCTCTTGCTGTCTACAAGTCGTTTTATAAAAAAAAAATTATTCACTCAGTGCTTTTTGAAAATAAAGGTCCATTTATTATTTAGCTAGATATAGTACAAAAGCCCAAGATGAGAAAAAAAAGGCAGTTATCTCACCCCAATTTTTGATTACTTTAATGAAAACTATGTATAATTACTAGTCAAAATTGATGAGTCTGTCAAGTATAGGTAGGGAGAATAAAATATGGCGACTGTTTTAAAGCAATAAAAAAAAAACTAATTTTTCATTCGGAGCACTCTATCTCAAAAAGTAGGAACAACACAAGAAAACCTAAGAGAACGTCATTTAAAGAAGAGTAAATTTGCTAAAAATGTGAGCCCTAATAGAGTTATTTGCGTTAAATAGTTTTCGAGATATAGCTTTTTAAAAAGCAACATTTCATAAAAATGCTGTATGGGACGTACTGAAAGATCAGTAGTTAGTGAATTTATTTTGAAAAATTTTAATATTTTTTTTAGTGGTGAGGTCTTTTTTAACAATACCTGAATAGAATGTTTTTTATTGCAGGAGTTTTCCGGAGATTAGTTAGTGCTGAAAAAATCATACTAAAAATTAAAATAGAATCTGTAACCCATTAAAATATATTAATAAAACTATATGAACGAAGCAATCCTTCCCAGCCGATCTCTAGATCAATACAAAAATAACCGCGACAAGACAGCATAGGTCCGGCTACGTGTTCCTGACGTAACTGGAGGCAGGAATGCAGAAGATCCCGTTTAACCACTTTCACTACTTCTGCTAGGAAGCGAACAAATAAAATTAATATAATTCGTTTTTTATTCTTATATCATTCTTTCCTTAATGTCCTGTCCCATTCAGAAAAGTTTTCTATTTCTTTTTTTTATATATCAGTGAGTAATTTCACACTCAGAATATGAGATTGTTCCCATCATAAACTTCCTTAGGAACGATTTTTTTTTTTTTATTACGAAACGAAGAATTATTCTTCATATAAAGAAGTTTTCAGTATACTTAAAATTTAATTAATTAATTTTCAATTATTATCATGTTTCAGGCATAAGGTCTCAAAACATTATTTTTTATGTAATTCATACCTATAAGTTGTGTTGGTAGTCGTAAAACCTGTTTCCTCGAGAAAACTTCCAGACCATTTCTACAGATTTCGTTTGTATAAAACCAGATTTAAAACTAAATACCCAAAGCTACAATGGTAAATTATATTAACATAAGTAAGTTATTTAAGGAAATAACAATTATAAACATATATAACCTTGCAAAAATTAAAAACCACGAAGGTGTTATGACACTACCTCCATTACACTCATGGTATTGTTCTGTGTACAAAACAACAATGAAATCTACCCTCCAGCACTTTTTAATGATCTCCGATGCAGCGTATAAGACAATTATTTTTAATAAATGTAACTGAAATATCCTAATAAAAAGTGTAGAAAAATTACAAAAATATATTGCTTATTAAAATATATTTATTCAGTCTATCGGTCCGAGTTACAATTATTTTCAAATTTCACGTAAAATCATACGTTCAATATGATATATTTATTACTGTAAGTTAAGTATCGACGAAAGCAAAATGTCAAAAAAGAGAAGAAGGAATAAGATCTAACACGTTTGAACTGCTGTAACATACTATCTTTATTGGGTTCGGTACATCTCTTTATATACATTCGAACAGCTGATCTCGTCAGTCAGCTGACACTGAAGTAACAGCTGACTAAGGCTGTAATTTGTAATTATTTATGTATATGAAATTGGATTATACAACCAAAAAAAAAATTAAATACATTAGTTCAAAAGGCCAAAATACAAGATAAATAAATTATAGGTCCTTGAGACCTAGATATCGTCCTGAAAACAAACTTAATTACACCAATGTTATCCAAACCCCTCATAAATTGAATGATAATAAAATGTTTATTTGTTTTGTTCGCTAGTTCATATATACATGGTTACATATATCAATATTGTTAAATATTCTACAAGAATAACATATTGAAAATCATTTACATTAATTGATAGTAAACACTACAACTTAGCTGTGCATGATGCTACCATTTCTCGCAATTAAAAAAAAAAAAAAATAAGGGAAAACAAACAAAAACGTTACTGTATATTTAACATTATCAAAGAACAAAAAATACACATCCTATTGAAAATATAAGTATTGTAATCTACGTTTAAAATTTTAGGTTATATAAAATAAATAACTAATTCAAGTTTGAGCTCTGTTCTCTCAGAACGTGGGACAACTTGACAAGGTATGAAAATAATCCTCCAATGCCGTTCCGTCACAAGCTATACAAAGTTTCTGTTGGTCCAAAGTATATTTGTGTGAACCGAAATTAAGAGAGATTGTATATTTCCACGAAAGTCTCAATTGGACAATAAGTCTCAGATAAGCTATAGGGCAGCAAATTATTAGGTTGATCTAGGGAGCGTTCGCTTTAATGTATATCCTACCACATCATCATCCATTTAGGATGATTCCCGTCATATATATTGAATGAGAAAACGTATTTTATTATAATTATTGCATATCTAGTTTCTAAGGATTTTTACAAACCTGTCCTACCTGAGTTAAAAAATTTAAATGTGACCAACTAACAACTTAATGCATCTTACTGTGTTGTAAGAAAATATTATCCGAACAAAACTTAGTCAGATTTATATTATATATGCGTCTGTACCCGGATTCCTCTTTCTTTTCGGCACCAAATAGAATAAAATAAACGAATAAGACATAATTTTAGAGGTTTACTAGTCATGATTTCATAAGTATTTGTATTCAAAGGAAGTTTCTAGCGGCAGTGCTGTTCACGAATCCTCCACATTCTCAGATACAATCTCCTGGATGTTGCAAGAAGGAAGAACACCGAAGACCGCATGCCGTGAAGAAATCCCGGATCACGATGCGGCAAAGATCACTACTTGATATTTAACGTTCATCAGAGGCTCTGGTATTAGCAATTATAGGTTAGCCATTGTGCTGTCTACTCCATTTAGCTATCTCTTCCAATAAACAGCTCTTAGGAAATAAGATTTACTGGAAGCTACATAGGAACCCTCCAGCCATTGTGCAGGCAACTTGATATATTTCCTCTGGAATTTTAAAAGGGTTATTTAAATTTTTAATGCAGCATTGGAAAATATTGTAGGTTTCTCAATCCCTTATTGTTTATTTAGTTATTTGACCGAATATACTGCTAAAATTAGTGATTATTACCGAAAGTATTGTTTTATTATACAAAGAGTAGTAGTAATCTTCTAGACTGAATAAATAAAATATACTCTAATTGGACGTTTTTTATTGTATTTTCCCTAAAATAATATACTTATGCACTGCATCATACATCATTAGACAGGGCTGGAGGTGCTTTTCATGGATGTTTGCAACAAGAAACAACACCATAAAAGTGGGGTAATGGACCACTATGGGTCCGAGATTTTTCTCTTTTTTCTTCCACCCTCTATAAATATTTCCTGCAGTTAAATTTTAATGAAACTATAAAAATTTAAATTAAATTGGACGGTTCATTCAAAGTTTTAATATTAAACTATTAAATCATCAAACTTTTAAATCATAAAAGCATTTAACTATCTTTTAATATTATAAATAAATCCATTTGCCTCCATTGCAAGCAGTTTTAAATATTTTAGTTTTCATCCCTTATAAACTTTCTCAATTTCTTGAACCAACTAAACATCTGAGCATATATAAATAAGTGGAAGAACTTTATAAATTGGTTAGTCCTTACGAACACAAGAAAACATTGTTAATAAGAGACAATAAACTTATTCAACCAGCACATTAATTTAAAATTATAAAATATGAGGAAAATAATGAACAAAATGTTACAATATTTTAATAAAAAATCAAAATAAATTGGTACCCTATTATAAGTCAGTTATTGTGGAGCTTCACTAAACACCCATGTACGGGCCTAATTAACGCAGTATAAAATTGTACAAGAATAACGTTCTATACATACAAACATAATCGAACTAAACATATATTGGTGTAAAAAACGTCAAACGATCTGGTTTTTTTTTAATTATACTTCAAAGATGTTTTCTTTCATCGCTCTATTTTTCACCAAATTGTAAAACTAAGTAAAATATATGTTTTCTTTAATATAAAATAAAAACAGATAATAATTTAAGAATAACTTAACCGAAATCTATCGCATCAACGATAGCAAGGGTAAACGCCATATCTTTCGCCGAAATGCATAGATTGTGGTTGTAGATATCGCCCTTCTCTACACAAATGGTTTGCCAGTCTGGGATCTGGTGAATAGGAGAGAGACATCTCGAGGTACGTTTTATAGTTTTTCTACAAATTATATTTTTTCTTTTTCATAAAGCTTGCAGTTATTAGTTAGTATATAGATATATGTATGAGGGCGAGAAAACTAGTTTAAGTTAAAATGATTAAAATATAGTTATTGTTCACGATAAAAAATTAATAAATCGACAAATTTCCTGAATTTGTTTTAATTAGGTTTTTTATATAAGAATTTTCAGTTTATAAATATGTACAATAATCATAGCATTGTTTCGGGATATATCCTCAAACGCTACATTTTATACTTTGGTACAAAATAAATTGAAATAAAAAAAAGTAACACAAAATAGAATAAAACTATTAATTATTTTAACAACAATATATGTTTAATTAACTTATATTTGTATGTACTATATTGTTTTTAGATTATTTCCTGTTACAGTCATTAAAGAGTTTAAGGAATTAGGGCAATATTAAAAGAAATTATGAGTCAATTTGTTTATCAATTCTTTACCGGTGTTTTTATTTAATTCTGAATCTTAGTTATCGCTATGTAATATGAGTAAATGTTTATAATTCTGAGGTATTTGTTTTGGAATATTGGTAATTTTTTTTTTTTAACTAGGTTAAGTTAGTGAAGTTCTTGAACATAATTTTCCACAATTTGTACATAATTTTTCTTTCATTTTCTAATCAATCCTTCCTAATTATGTAAAGACTAAGCAAATATTATTTCACGAAAAGTTTTACATCGTTTGTATTAACTTAATTTTATTTCTATTACCTTTTTTTTCTCTCTAGTAATAAAAAAAATCAGAAAGCATAATAAAAAACTAAGTTTTGCGTAGAAAATTCTATAATTTTTTAACATTTTTTATATTTAGTAAAAACATGAGCAATAAAACAAGAAAAAAGATATAACAAAGAAGAGATTAAGATATCTAAAGACTTCCCGTAGTAGAGATAAACGAAATCTGCAATTAATTGCCTTGTCCCTGTAACAAATGACACAACATGGATTTATCATCATTATCTTAACGATATGAGCCGTTTGAATGGTAGTGAAGAGAAGTTCTTAGTAACGAACGTACAACACTTATAGGATTCATTTCAGAATAATTATCATAAAATCAACAACAATAAATATTGATCGTAAATTACTATGACTAATAGTAATATTAATAAATAATCCGTGGCAAGATAGCAGGAAAATTAAATAAATTATTTTCAATTTATTTTGAATTTGTCAATTTATTATTCGGCCATAATCGATCTGACCATTAATCCGATTTCAATAAAATGTTTAGAGATAGTTCAGGTCGATAACTACTTTGTCCCATATAGATTTTATCAGCTTCCTTAGATTACTTACACTTGTGCATGCGTGAACGTATTTTCGTCGACACATCTACATGAAAACGCAAGTCCGGTATGGCCTTAAACTGGAAGGAAGTTAAAAATTAGTGTAAAATACATTTCAGTAGATTTCGTCAACTGGTTATGCATACGGAAAACACTATTTTAACAGCGCCTTGTCCCCTAGATTTTACTTTCAAAAGGCAAGTTGTTAACCTTGAGATGTAGACAATAACGTACGGAATAGAAATCTGGAAAAATAATAGTAAAAAAAAGAAAAGAAATATTCAGAAAATAAAATAGAGTGATAAAAGAGACAGGGGAAAAAAAACTGAGAATTTCATGCTTTCTCACTCTAGTTCTTGTTTTTTTAGCTGGTAAACAAGTTTCACTTACCACAATATATACATCCACTAATTTTGAATAAATAAGTGTACTTGTTGAAGTTATCGCTATAATTGTGAAGGCATCATGAACAAAAATGTTTTAATTATCTGCTATGATAATTTTGTATTTTAAGATACGTCGAAGTGTAAATAACAAATATAAATTTTATTTCTGCCAAGAATACAACGGTTTAACCAAAGAAAAAGAAGTGTCTCGGCTTTTCCCTTTAGAATAGGATATTTATTTTTTTCTCCATTATCTATGCATACAATTCTTTAATATTTTTTATTTATATAGTGTTTATTATTGCTAACAATGAAAACTGCTTATTTTTTTAAAAATTCGTTATTTAAGTCCAGTCATACGATTTCGACGATGATAAGACCTAGCCAACATTAAAGAATGTTGGAATCTACATTGACATGGTGAGTTTAATCAAAATAGTTGGAGTCGCTTTTGAGAAAATGTTAAATATCAAATCAATAAAGTAGCACTTTCGGTCAGTTAATTTTATGGGAAAAGCTGTTGTCACATCCCAGACATGTGCCTTAAATGTGTAATTTCAGTTTTATACGAATTTTCGTTTTTGGGCTAGGCTCTTCACTCACAGACCATTTTGCGAGACTAGGGTTTTTGCACTTAATGGACATCAAAACATATATTTCTATTGAAAAGTGGCATTCGACATTTTTCACGAACGCAATACTTTCCCTTATTATAAATAGAATATTTAGGTTAGTGAAAGTAAAAACACATGAAAGAGACGACTATATGCTGAAGGTTGAAGTAACCACCAAAATTTATATAATAAATTCACATAATAAATTACTAATCTGGTTTTGAAGTCCATGGTATGCGTTAGAGGCATGCCTTAATTCAACCAGTGTTGTATAGCTTTAATCGTATTTTAAAATTATTTTTCTCTGATACTAAAGCTATATATTCTTGAATAGTAAACGAATACACGTCTCGAATAACTATCTAAATGGATATCCTTATTTTGTCAATTTAGTAAACACAAAATTATTTTCCAAACATTGAATCCAATTGAACAACGAATTAAGGGAGTTTTTGACCTTGTGAAATTCAAGGTGAAAGCTAAAAAAAATGTATAATTACATAATGGATTACGTGAGCATTACCAGAGCAGGTTAAATATCCTGTTAAATTAAATGCCCCCCCACCACGGGATCATCATCAAAGGGACAAAAAGATTACTCTTGCGTCATGGCGGATGTGCCATTATCAAACTCATCATTACCTCACCTGTAATTTACAATCATTACTATTCAAATGACTCAGCTGAAATTTAATTTATAAAGATTATTTCTTTTTTTACTTCAGGGGTTTCCACTGATGATGTATCTTCTATAAAAAATATATTACTAAGCTGTGAAGCAACTTATCTTTAAGGAGGTAAAAAATAAGTATCTATAAATCACGAATTTTCAATCAAATTTTATGTAACCAATTACAAAACGTAAAGGTTATATTAACAAATTGAAATTATAGACTAAAAAATGGTTTAGTTTATATAAAAATGTATTTATTTATTATACAATTATTTATTTTGTAAAATCCATAAATGTCGTTGTTTTCGTTATTAACATTTCTTTGATCTTTTATTAAGAATATATATATACCTATACCTCCCCATAGTCAATTGTTAAAAAAAAAAAATGTACTTCTTACATTAACCATGTAAGGTCCACCAGGCCGATCTGGTATTAAACAAATAAATAAAAATATATAAAAGTATTAAATATTCACTATTTTATATAAAGTGATAATATTTTATCATAGGTCTCAAAATTTAAATTAGGGAAAACATTACCTCAGAAATGTTATTAGTCAGTTGAAATCAACGTGAGAAACTGAAGGGTCACTTACCTGAAAAATGTTAATAATTAATAATTGTATATTAAATAAAACTAAATGAATATTAATATTTCAATTTTAATTTCAAAATAATTGTATTAATTTTTTTCTAGATATATTATATATTTTATGAAATTACTTTTTCCTTACTGATTCTTTATCCTTATCATTTACATTCAAAGTTTCAGCACCTTGTCTGAGTTAATGGAATTTCTTTGTAAATTAATGTTAATATTAATAATTTGTTTAAGTTATAGGGAAAACTATAAAGAAAACCTATATCACAGATGTTGATAAGTTCAAACAATTAATTTTTAGGCGTAAACTAATGATATTTTACACATTTCAAACATCCCAATAAACCTTTAGATGAGAGAAAGGCTCCAAAATGTCGAGTGTAAATTAAAAAAAGGACCTATGGGAAAGAAATAATTTCATAAAATAAATAGCACGTTGATTTTTTTATATTACTTTTTTTTATACTACATTTTTTTTTATACTACATTTTTTTTTATACTCCCATTGTCCCAGCTGTGGCACACCTAAATCCTGTCAAGTGAACTATAATAGTTAGAGAGAAAACCTGGAGGTTGAGCGAGTATTCTGAACATAGATTACTTCCTTGCTACAACCTATAGTAATTACATAGATTGCTACAGTCTGCAGCAAACAATCTTTCCTGTGTAATTTTTCAATGCTTTTTTGCTTTTTATTTCAGAGCACTATTTTCATCTTTATGTTGCCCTTTTATATTCCATCGATGAAAATTCAGAATAGTACAAAATGATCAAAAAACAAATTTTGACAAATAGACTAGTATATTATGTTCATTCATAACAACCATCTTTGATGGACTGTTCCTCCTTTTACGGATTAAGTCTCTTCTATGTTTCTTCGACAGATTCCCTTCTAGGTAGAAAAGGAATCGTTATTCATCGGAGGTTTTTATTCGACCTCTATGAATGGGTACATCATTTATCTCAAGCAACTATCATTATGTTAGGAGTTAGAAATTAAATCCGCCAAATAGTTTATTGCTCTCTTCCAAACGTCCTAATCAATTATGAACCCAAATCATTGAAAATGTTTTAACTTTTCTTTTATCATTTTATAACAAAGAGCATAAGACCATGACTGCAGCCTTGAGGTATTCCTAGTTTCGAACTGTCTGTAGTGACAGTTTGTGGTTGTTACTATGGTAGAGTGTACGTTTACAAAGGCTGTCAACACCGGATATTAGGCCATGTTTGACATTTCTTTTTGAAACGAATAAATTTAAATACATGTATATCTCAGATTCTCATCTAAAACATTTTTGAATGGAAATAAATAATAAATTATAATGGGTATAAACAAATAAAAGTAATATTCTATTAAGAATATTTTAAGTTTTTACTTCAAGATGAAATTAACTCTATATATTTTCATATTAACATTAAAGAATAAAATTAGGAATGAAGAAATAATAAAATCACTCTTAACAATACAGAAAAATAAATCATCATAAAATGGAACAAGGTTTATTTTATTAACAAGTTTAATTTAAATATGAACTCACACAGAATCTAATTAACATATCATTATTTATTGTTTCAGAGGAATGTACAGTTGCTTGCGAGCGAGTAAATATGGTGGTAACAGCAACACACAACATGAAGTAAGTTAAAAGCATATAATTCAATTTTTAAGTAATATTAAAATATAATATTATTTATAATGATATTAATATATAGTTAAATATTTATCTTATTATTATTACATATTTACAATAAATTCCTGGTCAAATTAGGATGTAGAAGGATCTTATTGATAAAAATCTATTTCTCTCTATAAAGTATACGCGGTTCAAAATGATCATGATAAACCATAGTATGCTCATTGATATATGAATAAACCTAAAATTATATTATCTCCAATTTTTAATTATGTAATTAGCGATCGTCTACAAGCATGTTTAATCTAACGAATCATTGTGTTAATTATGAATAGAATCCCATTTCTTCAAAATAGTGCCTAGTTACAGATACCAGGCTAATTATCAATATATCAACCTGATTAGTCCTACTGGATACGATCTAGACATATATGTAAATTACATAATTATGTAAATAGAATTTCACTATATTTAGCCAAATTTAGAACGAATTAAACATATACAACTAGTTTTTACTTTATTGAATAAGATATATATAATAATAACTGTTGCAATGAACAACAGGCGGATATACAATTATAAATAAATTAAATTACTATTTATTTTTAGTAGTCAATTTTTTATAACCGATAAAATACTAGAATTGACATCTAATTAAACTAAACGAAATTTTTGAAAATCAAGAATCTTAATTTTATAGAAGGTTATATTTTTAAAAAAATCAAAATATCTTTTGGAACTATACATGGACATGTAATTTTTTTGTTGGACAAAACTATGGAGTATTTTAGTAATAACTATATACCAGGTGTCAAAGTATATTCTATTTTTTTAGAAAAAGTAAAACAATACTATAGGAAAAATTTATCTAAATTGGTTTGTATAAACAAACAATTTTTGAAATAATTCAAGAACAAGAAAGAATTTCGAATTTGAAGAAGAACCAGATCATAAGCATTACATTTACAGTATATGGAGTCACAAGATGTAGAAAATTGAGAATCTCTCAATATTGGTTTGGGAAAGGACTTCAACCCACACCGATATTGAGAGATTATTTATATTACCTAGTACCTCTTTACCATTATAAATAAAACACAAACTATACACTAGGTTCATATTTTAAAATTATGTTTTTTAATATAATTTAAATATGGTTCTGTTACTATTATTACACTAGTTTTCATTCGGACTATACATTATGAATATTCATCATTGACCAATTTATAACCGTGAGAAAAAATTATTACTTCTATTTCAAAATAATAAACTAATATATACATACAAGTACTGTATTTTATAGCGTAAGCTATATTCAATTTAAAGGCCCGTTACAAAATGAGATAGTAATTTATTTTTTATTCGTTTGTTTCTTTATTTTGAAGTCTTTATGATGATGACATTTCATATTTTCACTCTACCTCCTCAAACGGTCGTGATATAAAGTCTATAATCGGCAGCCAATTAAAATCGAAATGGAGGATGTCGGGTTCTATAGATCACCCCGAGGTGACCTATGACTTCAGGTCAAATTGAAAATAAACCAGCCAAGAAGGTCTGTATCGGAAAATATTTCGGAATGGAGGATGAGAGGATCTCTTTTTTTGTGTATGTTGGATGCTACATATCTTGAAACTTTAATGTTTTTGGTGAAGGGGAATACTTATTTCTCGATAAATAAGAAAGATTTATAATTAAAAATAAACCATAAAAAAAAAAAAAAAAAAAAAAAAAAAACAGGCAATGTTGTTTTACTAGTCTACAGATTCAATTCTGTGATTATTTTCTTATTTTGAGAAAGATTAGTTACTGTTAAAAAAAAAGTATTTTTAACTTGAAACCTTATCTTGTTGCATAAATTAATTCATAATTTACAAGTTCCCACTAATACTTTTTTATTTATTTTTTAAATTTTGGTTCTCCATTTTTTTGTTTACCCCCACGTGATCATTTCTAAAATACGAGGTGGAAGGGTTTATCTACTAGTAACCAAACTATTCTAACAAGAGTAGGGAGTCCAGTGTTCATTCCGTGGGTCCGTCACGAAATAAAATTCAATCTGCCCAAGACTGATTCGAACAGTTATAAGATTGCTAAAGCGAGGCCTTAACTCTCTGTTACAACGGCCACTCTCCATTAAGGGAGTGTGCCGCCACAGCCAAGCACTCAGGAACCCTCGCCTATACCAGCTATCTGGTCTTCACAAACAATCCTTGTAACGCATGATATTAAACATCATATCAAATATGATTACAATCACATTTATGAGTGAAACTAATACGATTACTTTTGAATTGATTATAGGAAGATAATAGGCAATCAAAGTTCAAAAACTAGTAGAGAAACTATTCATTATTTTTATTAGATTACGATTTATTTTATTTGCTTTTTTTTTTTAAGCCATTATTCATCTGATTTTTTTCTCTATATCTCTAGACAATAGATAATATATGGTCAACTAATAATCTTCCGTTAGATAGTTTTGTAATTTGTACTCGGTACAAGTGCACTGACTAGTACAATGCCGTTTTATACTTTTTAACTCTACATCACTTATAGTCGTCTCCACAATTAAATAAAAAGTATTAGTAGTTGTAATTTGAAGTTTGTAGACCTGTATTTACGGACTAATACTCCTTTAATACAAATAGTCGTCTCCATCATATAACAAAAATTATTACCGTAGTTTCTGCACTTGTATTTCTGATCTTATGCTATTAGCTTTCATCATGAAATGGGGCCCTGAAAGTTAACGAAAGGGATTATCTGAACCTTGACTACAAACTTCTAAAATCTTGTTTATGTCAAGTTCGTAGCCTAAATAAGATTTTCGATAAACCTGTACCAAGGACGCAACTATAAGATGTAGTATAGCAGTATTATCGAGGATTTAATTCAACTCACACGCGTCTGTCAAGTTTTTTTTAGATTAAATTTAACGATTAATTGTTATTTTTTTTGGAAAAATACACTTTCAAGAATAAAAAAAACAACCCAACGTCATCAAACCATAATAAATTGCAACGATGTTGAATAAAACAAGTTTTAATCACAGTGTGCCCTAGGGGCAGAGGACCTGACAAATTGCAAACCGTGTCCTTTTTTAAATTGAAATTTTTGATTTGCCGCCCTTCGGTGACATAATCGATAGCTCAAGGGCTGACAACCAATCACCAGCCCTCATTTCATTAAAGCCAGTCAGCTAATTTCATTCCCTCCGCCGGACTGAGGGTCCTTCTGTTATAGCATTTAATCACCCAGTTTCTAACTCCGTAGCGTTTAAGAGCCTAATGGCTTTGAAAATTATCCCTCTTCAGCGCGAATAGGCGCTTTTCCTTTTGGATTCGAGAGGCGAGCGTATTGAAAGGAAAATCGTATTATTTCATTTTTTAACTTAATGGAATTATCATATTTTTATTTATATATACAAAGTAAAGTCGACAGTAATGTAGAATCCTCATAGAATATATTTGTGAGTCAGTTAAATTAAAACTCGTTAGAACCATTTTAAAAATAAAATGTGAAAAACTGATTCTACTGAGTGGTACTTACGGCCAGTCGATTTTAACGAAATAGTAGACGTAACATCTTAAGGAGGGTATATTCCGCGTTAAATTTGTAATTCCAGTTTTATACTACTTCTCGTTTTTGAGATGTTCACATACACGCACACATATACAGGCCTTTTTTTGTAAGACCTAGTTATTTGGACTCTGAGGATCTTAAAACTGTGTGCTTCGGTCAAAAGCTGGAATTCAAAAATTTGCACGACCGTAATAATTCCCCTTATTGTACGAGTTGATCTGAAACAAACAGTACGTATTTTTTTTTTTTTTTTACTAAAGTTCAGCCTGGTGGTTTCATCGTCTATCGAATACTAAGAGCTCTTTCGTTAAATAAACAGTCAAAAATCATGTCTAAAATACAGGGCTTCTTAATGAAAAAAACCATCACAAGCTCTTCAAACACGATTTTGAAAAACCAGTTTAACCAATCACAGCTGAGTATTCGGACGAAGTGACTACGAAAAACTACACTAAAGTTTTGATTGAATGCTGTCTTTGAAAAAAATATTAGTACAACTATATATACTTAATGTGTTAATACATAGAGATAAATGAATATCTGAATGAGCAGAAAGATATTTAATTAGAAATTAAACTTAGTACTTCTAAGAATAGTATGGAGAGTTCTTGTTTGTATAAACAATTTGCTAAAGAAACCTGAAGAGCAAGCTGACCTGACCGGTCTATTTAAAGTAGCCTCTAAAGTACCTCGAGTCTCTTTAGCTTATCTTAAAATAGCGGCACTAGAGTTTGGTCACGTGAGCTAGTAAAATTACCGTGGGATAGCTTCTAAATTTATCTTTCTTTGTTATTTTTTCAAGTAAATAAATAATATCCTTTATAATAAGGAAATAAAACAACATATAATATTTTTTGGCGGGTATACAATTTTAAAATGAAATAAGAAATATAAAAATAATGTTATGCCATTAATGTTTATATTGATTTCTGGCATAAGGGGTGAGACTTTCTCGAATGAAGTACAGTCTGGAATACCATTTTTTGACCACTTCATCGAGAAGTGGCCAATTGGCCAATGTTCTCTTACAAGTGGTCCAACATCTGTTATTTATTAGCATGGACTACTGACTTCACCTACTCCCACAGAAAATAATCCTTAGATGTGAAATCACATGATCATATATCCCAGTTCATTGAATAATTACTCAAACTTATGGTCTCAATGTTTTCGCAATAAATTGAAGATATTACAGTCCCTTCTACGCAGGTCACGAGGCTTCATTGAAGGCCTTTTGAAATTGAAACTGCGCGAACCAAAACCATTCTGCAAAATCGTACTTAAAGTATATGGGTCTAGATCAATTAGCCCAAAGAAGAATCCATTCATTTGGATATGCAATAGGTAATTTACTCAATATTACACAACATAGTAACTATGTAAAACCTTGGCGCGTCCCGTACAGAGATATCTATTATCAACTAGAGTATGTTTGAAAACAGTACATAGTCTTTACTCAGATGGAGGAAGCAAATCATAAGTTTAACGAACTTAGATGCTCGAAATAAATATGCATAATTAGGTTAATACTGTTGTGGCGTATATTTATTCATATTGGAATTGCAAAAAAACAAATGAAAACTCGGATATTTAATTAGTCACCAGAAACTCAGCCTATTAATAAATCTAATCTCTAAAAAAAAACATCATTTAGAAGTTTAGAGGCATAGAGGTGCTATGTCCTACTCTTTTTGGAGCAAATCGAAGGGTGCCAGTGAACAAAAAAAAAAGTGATACAAAAAATGTGAGCCTTATGATATACTATCTGGACGTAGCTGAGAAACAGGAGCCAACCACTGACTGCCTTCTGTATCAGTTTAAATTACAATGGTGGTTGTTCCCATTAACCTCAACTTAAACTTGAGCTCCGAGGGCGTGGTCATTAGAAGGGGTTAAATACTTGAATACTTAACTACCAGAACCTCATTTGATGACAAGTGCATAAATTCAAGTCGAATAATTAAATATGCGCTTCAAACAACTTTCATTATAAGCACAAATCTTTTTTATAACTTCACCCATTAATTGATAAAATATCAATTATATATCAATTAAAAAAATTGAATTGGATCATATCAACAAATATCAATATTACTCAATTCTTAGAATTCTAGAATTAATAGTTAATTCTTTTATCCCATAATATACCCTAAACGGAACGTAATTTTAACGTATATTCATTAAATTTTTATAGCGTTTTATATTTATTGGGTCAATTTAGATGGAAATAAAATTCTATATCGAATTCATTTCAATTCCTTAACCATTTTCTTATCGAATCATTGATCTAAAATCGACATATTTGGGGTCAATTAATGGAACAACCTAGATAGTACTGGTTATCGATACCTCCCGCCCGATATTGGGGTTAGTAGGTTCAGATTTGTGGTGTTAGTTAAGAAAACAAGTGAAAGCTGTCGTAGACATATTAGGTTTGTTCCAACAACCACTTTTGACTGTAAAAAGTTGTTGTTGGAACAAGCCTATTAAGAATAATCCAGCAGTGGCAAAAAAAATTATAATCTGAAATAAAATTGAGATCAATTACAAGGCAAAAAAAATAATGAGTTAATTACGTTATTATCCCTTTATTAGTATTTTTACAAGCGAAAAACTTTAGATATAGTAACCATAAATCAGAAATGTGGTATACTTAGAAACTCTGTCATTAAGGGATCCCTCTCTACACCTATTGACAGTAAAACAAAAACTCTGCAACCAGATTAATTATCTCCGTAATGCATATGTTTTGAACTTTCTAAATGTCAATTCTTTATGTGTAATAAAGCTTGAGTCAACTTTTAGTAATGTTCGATTTTTTATAGTTAGTAATCGTTTTATTTTCTACATTATTAGATTTTATTAAACCAGATCTATTACATTATTCATTATGTATATGAAACGTGTATTCCAAATTTATCGCGGTGAAACTGCGGGAGAGCTTGTTAAAAAAAATTAACAAGAATAATTAAAATTATGCATATAATAATATTAATATACATTAATAAGTTATATAAATACATTAGGTTTTGTGGTTCCCAATTCGTGAGTTAAACTTAATATTAAAACAGTTCTTTCTTTCATTGAATCCAAGTAGAGACCGGAGTTTTGGGCCAATTGCATATACGTACTCGTTTTGTTCCCTAGAGCGAGAAGAGAGAAATACTTTATTTATTCATCTATGCTGCCTAAATACATTAGGTTGCCATCTCACACAGCATACTTATCAATCCGTAATCGGACATATTTACATTACACATATCATAATCATAAAAAAAGATATACAATAATAGTATATAATAAACAATTTTTTATAAATTATAAATATAATTACAATAAATTAAATTAAACCTCTTCAAAAATTCGAATCATGAAGAGGACGTTCTAATGACAATAGTTTTATATTGAACGAAATTGTAAGTTTTGAAGTTGCATCACGAAATCGTATATTTTGAGGTTATCCTGTACGAAATTCAATTTTTTTTATATTTCTTGCGTTTTAACTATGAAATCATTGTTTCGTTTAGACATTGATTTGTCATTCGTGAAAGAATCTAATAAATAAGAATATCACAAAACAATTAATATTTACCTAAAAGTACAGCAAAATTAAACAAATAAAATCATCAATCTATATTTCGCTTACAGTGAAATAATCATGACAAAACTAATTTCCAAGAAATTTTTTAATTTCATCATAACTTGTATATTGGTACGTGCATAAGCATTTTACTAGTCTTCAGTAAACAAGGTATGTTAAGAAATTATGCAGAGAAAGGAGCTAAATCCATAGACGTCCTTGTTCAAGAGATATGATATTATTTTGCATCTCTGCCCTTCTATACTGATATTTCATAAAATAATGCAACAATAAAAATTTCAAATTGGAATGTATTTTTTTATACTATTTTAAGCAAAGTTATTTGGAATCAAATTTTCTATATCTGGAAATATTTAGTCCCGAAGATTATCAGCTGACATTACATTAACTTCTCGGATGAGTGTTACAAATTCTTAAAGCAATATGATAAAAACCTACTAATTTTGGATTTATACCAAGTTCTTTATAAATACACGACGTTAACGATAATGCTACCGCCCCACAGTATCTCATCCGAGATCCCTATCACTAGTTTAGAAAAGATATTGTCTGAGAGAGCTAGCGGAATCTCATTGACCTGGCCACTGGTCCCCGCAGCATCATGACCTATATCTCTTATCTATTCGGGTCGGGCTCTTATCAGTAGCACAATATCACGTTTGTCCCGACCGCTTTTAGCTGTCTAGGTATGGAAACTTCTCTTTTCTCTATTCCGCATTCTACTAGAATATTTGTAATAATAAAAAAAAAATTATTATATGTATCTATTATTTATTTATAAACGTAGCTTGATATAATACGTATAAAACTAAACCTAATAATAATAAACGTGACAGCTATATGTTTTTCAAGTAATTCATGGCTTATATTAATACTAAATCATTGAATTATTTAGGACTGATTATTTCACACATATGTAAAAATCCGTGAAGGCGTATATAGAAAAATATATTTGAAAATACTTAATGAGGGCGTGTAGGAGTAATGACACTTCTATATGTAACTTAATTGGTATTCGCATTTTTGTTTTATAGGCTAAAAAAAAATAATAGTTCCTTAGTGGGCTGCTTAAGATAAAAATATACTGGTCCAAGTAGAACCTGCTGACCCTGAACATCACTGGATAAATATCTCACGAGACTAAAATCTCACTTTCCTTGAACTCGAATGGTTGACTGTACGTTGGTGGAAAGGACCTTATCGAAACGATCGGTTATTGAGTTATAAGGAACCATGGAGACCATTGTGCAAATGAGTTTGGATAATTGCTTAAGATCGGACGCAAGTTGAGACGCAGCTGGGTGAGGTAAGGCGACGTGACACAGCGAGATTCTCCGAAACATAGAAATGAATACAACAGCAATTGCTTGCACAGATAGTGAGATGACGCGAGTTAACACACAATTATTATTATAAAAAAAATTCAACAATAATTATTAAAAGTATATTTTTATATCTATAATCCTATCCTTTATGGCACGTGTAATCGAAATGTAGACCTCTTGCTGGTCAAGTCACACCGGGAAGCAAATTATATTGTTTAATTAACCAAGTATGTAGTAAACTCATATGTATCTTATTTATCACTGCTGCAAAAACCACCTTAAGAAATCGATCTGCTACACCTAAACTATCATTTTACTTGTTCAACGATTCTATATGTAATACATTCTTGGGCCAATTCTCATAGAGTCACAAACATTTCTAGATACTCTACTCCTTCACACAACTACTCTCTTATTGGTCAGACGTTCCCTCTCTAATTTCTCCGAGGCCATTCTCCTATCCGTCATCTTCTTTATGGATATCCATAAATGCTATTGGCTGTTTCAATACCCTTACAGGGTCCATCGAGACGATCCCCCCTCTCCCTCTTTTGCTATATATATTCCAGCTATAATCTTGTTCATTATCATTAAGCTATCAGTATCCACTAGAAATGAAATAGCTCACTAACATATTGCTTCATTGTTTCAAGTTTATTGCAATGTTAATATATTTTATATTAAAATGGAAATCGCTGCGAATATTTGACTGTGAAAAATCACTCGTGACAATCTGCGAATGAAAAGTTGTTTGTTCACATCATCAAATCAAGTTCATATGATTACAAACTTAGTAATGATTATAAACGTTGAAGGCATTGCATTTACCAATATTATCTCTCAGGTTTGCAGTTGCAAAAGAACAACCCACAACGTTTTCGCTCATGATTAAATCCTGCTTCAATGTCATTCTCACCAAATAAACCAAATTTCTTCCGACCTAACGGACTATTATCCTGCAAACAATAAATATTAAAGCTGTTCATGGTAAACGAATTAAAATTCCTATTCGAAAAAAAATAATACATCTACTTCTTTCTATCTATCATGAAAACTTGTGAACTACTGAGTTGAATTGAAAAATTGACTGGTTACTGACCTTCATGCTGTACACACCTTCATTTTACGCCTTTCAATTATTCTTAATGAAATCATTATATACTCCCACGAATACCTACGAAATAACTGCGTGGGTTGTAATGATTGAGTTTGATGATAATTTCATTTTCCAAATCGATAAAACAAATATTCGTGCATCTAAAAATAATCAACGATTATAATTTTTACTTTTTCATGCAATTTATTATATGTATGTGAGTATATGTCGGAATCTAAATATTAAATTAAAATTATAAAAGATAAAATACTAAATTCTCTATTTACTGACTCTCTCTAAAAAGTGATTTTGTTTTCTATTTTATCTTGTAAGGCTCATATAATTGAGTAGGTTGTGATGAAACATTCACAATAGTTATAAAAAGTAATTTAACGTTAAAATGAAAAAAAAAAAAGACCATGAAATGACATTTTGTACGAGGGGGATTCGACTGAACCACGAAATGCCAAACAAAGGGCATAGCTCTCCCTTAATACTTTATGCACCAATGGAAGTGTGCCCCAGTGACTACAGTACACAGTGTACATTCATACATTGTTTACCGATTGAATGGTTACAGCGTTCTGTTCAAAGCCTCTCATAGAGTAAACAGAGCTAGTATAGGTTAGATTCTCTTTGTATATTGCTTGTATTATACTCAACTGGAGTACAGTGAAGGACAGTTATTAATCAAAACTTCGGGATGAAGTTTCTTTAAATTGATATTTAATGGAAATAATTTAATAAGTTGAAGAAATCGCTCAGAGTAACGGAATAACTTTTTTAAAGATTATAACTGGGCTTCGTCACTAAGATCGTTATTTCGTATGGAATGTAGGTAAAAAGTAATTGTTTTCTCAATCCCTTCCAATCGTCTTAAAAAGTGCCTTAAAAAAAAAAGCAAAAAAAAAAAGCATAGGATGGAAGAAAGAAGGCAGTTCCCTAGCACCTATGCAGATCGCACTTTAATGTCTACCATCTAACTCAAATTTAAGAGTATTGGTGTGTAAAATATTAAAAATCTCGAAAAATTTAGAGAAGGGAGAAAACATTCAATTCAGAAAATTTAATATCCCTTTCTTTCCCCATATGTTAGAAATGACTAGGAAGGGGGTAAAAAAAAAAAAAGAAATGTTCTGATAAAAGACAAAAGAAAACATCCAAAAAGTATTTCGTGCCACAAGTAAAGAAAGTTTAAGATTTACTTTTACAGTTAAATATTTTTAAAAAGAACCTAAAAGTGTGAAATTTATCCAAGAAGATAAGTCAGTCAGCTCTACGGTATCATGGCCACATTATATAATGTAGAGAAAACGAGCAGGAGAGCATAAATCATTAAAATGCTTCCTGAGCAAGTCTGGTTCCTTTTATCTCTGCATCATAATTTGTCGCAATCTTCCCCACAGGCGTAGCCACTTCAAGTACACTCCAGCACCAGAATCCTGTGCTATTTTTGGGGGTCTAAATCTGAAACATGTTTTTGAGAAACCTATGGTGAAGGTGTTTTTGATATTCTTAGCATTGTTAGCTAGCTAAATAAGATTTAAACATATTAAAAGTTTTATGAGGTGTAGTTAGTTGGCCGTAGATTAATAATTGGAGAAAATGGTCGTGGGAGAGGGGGGGAATATCAGCAAAAAAAAAATAAATACAAATAAGTATTTATTCATGCCGACGTTTCGACCTAAGTTGATACACAGTAATTATTAAAAATATTAATTTGAATAATTCAATATCACATTCATTTTATTTTTCTTCTTAGCAATAGATACTTTTTGGTTCTGAATAGTTAAAGCAGGAGAACATAAGTCATTAAAACGTTTATTTCTAACTTTATATATTTAAAAAATAAATAAAAGAACGAAAATGATAAACCAAAAAAAAAAGAAATCCTTTATTACTATTATATATTATAAATTTACAGGACTACGACTATACATTATAAGAATTTAAAAAAAGAAAATGTATGACTAGGCATAAGTAAGCTGTGAATATAAAGACCCAAAACAGTTAAGCAGCACATCTTGTTAAAATAAGTTTTTCTCTCCCCTAATTTACACCATAAGATGTATTATATGGGTTGGCTAAATAAAAAATGTTTTTTCTTTCCATTCTATCAATTTTATTATTTTAAACATCATATGTATACATAATATATACACAATACTAAGGACATTTGTTTAGTTTGTATTGTGTACATATTATGTATACATTTGATGTTTGAAATAATAAAATTGATAGAAGGATAAGAAAAAAAAAGGTTAAATAAGAAATTCCCACCCTAAATGTTTACCAAGTATATATATTTCTTTTTAAAAATATTAATTAATCGTTTTATTTCTAGTTTATTATTTCCTTATCAAAGGAACGATACATTGTTGTAACTGTAACCGCGATATAAAATGTTTTGTAAATATAAAAATTTTAATACTTAAAACATATACAATTGCCATAGCGATCAGAGAATATAAAATTCATGCATTAAGCTATGTGTTTACTTAAATACAAAGAAATAAATACATTTAGTAAAAATGGTCAAGAGAAGAACACCATCCTCTGTTTCTTAATCACCAACACAATTTAAATACTATAAAGAATTTCTGCACATTCCATCAAAAGGGGCCACAGGAATTGCACAAATGTAGCGGAAAAAGTCTATGTCAGAAATTCCCGTAATCTCTATAACCGTGTTTTAGGGGTCATGAAACGAGTATAAAATGCACTCCAACTCTTCCTTCAATTATCTTCGATACATAACAAATGTCAATTTTTTCGAGGAAAATACGACAAAAAGATAGTTAATTCTATTTATTTATGATTTAAATAATTCTACTAAACCATAAACCCCATCATTCAACTAGATTAGTCAAAATTATAATTTGTATACGAACAACAACAAAAATCAATTTCTTAAATGAAGTTAGTGCTTTGTGCAGTTATATTTTATTTTTATTATAATGTTACCTATGTTTTGAAATATAATACGGTAGAATATATTTAATAATGTGCACATAACACATATTGCTTTATTCACAGTTCAAATACGGAGTTGTTGGGAACTTGGCTGAAATAGCGGTCAAGTAGTATAAGTGATGCACTAGCAAACATGCATATTGGTCACTCGTACAGAGAAAATGAAATGGAAAGAACGAAAAAAGGGAAAGTAAAAAAAAAATATGTTAAGGAGCGAACTGCTACACAATAACCCGGTAGTAAATATCTTTTCCCACCTTGTTCACTCATTAGAGCCCCTATGTTGAGTAATCTAGAGGGGCCGGTCATTATAACAGTTGTACCTCTTCGTTTCTAAATAGGATTCCTCATCGTGGAATTATAAATTGGCAGTTGTTGTTAATAGTCTACTCTGACCTTTCGTCAGTCGTGGAAGAGATCTTGCATCATTTGTCTGAGGTCAGGATGGCTCTTACTTTACCATCTGTCTTTGATCTATCATGGTGAGCTGTGAAGAATGATGTTCATGATTGTCAACCATCAACCTGTCAGGTATCGAGTGGATTATTAAATTATGAATCAACCTTTTTTTTAATTGGTCCTAATAATAACTTTCAACCAGCTTCATCTCAACTATCCAGATTTTTATGACCGAGTAAAGGAGAAATATGATTACTTGAAGATAGATTCAGCAGTTTATTACCGTCAATAAAAAGTTATTCGCATAATGAAATAGAATTTCGAGAATAAATTCATGATTTTCTATCTCTTACCAAGGTTTTTTTTTCTGTATATTTGTTATTTGTAAACATTTAATTATGAAAATGAAAATTTGATTCTTCATCAATAAATATAACTTAATATTTCTCTTCGCGCAAACATCTTTAAAATAATAAAATGGACCAACTCATTTTATACCCAAAAGAAATGGTGTGTTTTCTTAAGGCAATCCACAGCGAAGGTAATGTTAGCCTAGTTATCCAGAGGTGACCAACCAATTCTAACAATGGTGAGGGTAAAGTTTTTCATTTTGTGGGACCGCCACTCAATGAAAAAAAGTCAACGCCCCCAGCCGGATTTGAACCGGCTCCGCCTGGAGATCTAAGAACGATAGACCTAACCCTAACCAAATGAGCTACGGACGGCCCTGTATAAGAGTTTATATGATTTATATGGGCATGAACCCTGTTCTTCCTAAATTACCATATAGCAATAACATTTCAAATTGGTCAAAATTTCACTGAGTTATACATTTTTCATGTAAATTGAAGAGTAAAATAAAGACATTATTTGATTTTTTTTTTACCAAGAGCTACAAGAAACTGAAGGAAAGTTTTTTTTTATTTTTAAACAAATTTTACTGGTATACGATAGGTAGAATATTATCGAATGTATCACTTTAATGTAGTGATTTTGAAATATTAACAATATTAATGCTTATCCATTAATTCAATCTATATGGTATCAAATTGTAGTAAACAAAATTTGAAAACAGTAATTGATGTTATGCTATGTATGCTGTCAAAATTAGAAGGGAAAATAAAACCAACAGGTACAAAGATTAACGTGTGTCAGATGTTCTGATGCGCTCTCCATCCCCCCCCCCCCACGTTAGGTAAGGCACTTGCCTAGTTTTCCACTGCAGCCCGGCATTGTGAGATGACAACTATTTTTTTAAATTAATGCTCTTGCCCCCAAAATGCGCTTGCCATGTCTTGCTAGGCAGGACTAATGAGCTTCTAGAATGTTACGGAACATTTATAGCTATCAAGTTATTCTAAAAAAAAATAATAGAAGAGTGAAAGGGTTTCCATGAGAATCTACATAAATAATTTTAAAAACCTATTTAAAATTTTCAATATATATTTCAAACGTATGGTGTTCAGTCCTTTTCATTGTTTTTAAGAGAATTCAATAATGTTTCATAGTTATTTCCAAATTTAACGTGAAATTAATTCATCATATTGTAGACGAGTATATAAAGACGGTTAAAATTTCCAACTGAATACTATAAATAGTCTATTCATTATATTCCCTCATTATTCTTCTGCCATGTCCCGCCGCCCATAGCAACGAAACATTTTAATTTATTATGAAATATTAAAAGCGCAATCTATTTATAAAAACAAACAAAGCAGTCAAATATTAAACAAGAACCCCCACGTAGCACCAATTACACTTAACACCCACTGTGGGCGTCCTCAGTCTATAATGTTTTCGTCACGTGGGCGAATCCAACACGTGAATTTAGCTTTAACTGATTTTCACCCTCCTGTCTGTATTATCTGATTCTATTTGCCTCAGTGAATCCAACTTGTTTTTAATCTTGTGAGGGCTAGGGAATAATTCAATCTCTTTTTTGTTTTCAAAATATATTTTTCCTTATATTACCAAAGAAAAATATTTAGGATTTTATATTGTTTTGTCCAACTTCTTTAGTTAAAAAATGATAAATTAACTAAGAGTAATAATTTATACTGAAATATTAAATATGAAGGTAATTAAAAACAATACTTTCACTCATATATTATTAATTGCGATATATTGTCGGTCCAAATACAAGTTACCATACCTGCAAATTTCTGAGAACAACGTGTTTTAATCATGCATAAGATTTATACCGAGAAACCCACTTACAATGAAAAGATTCCAGTTTTTCTTTTTAATGATTTTCCCATTCTAAGAAGTGAAATGTTAACCAGTAAATGCAGAAAATACAGTGCATTTTAAAAAGTAACATGCATTTTCTTATAAAAAATGATTCCATGACAAAAACAGTAAATGTCCTTATTGAACAAATCCAGAAGAGTGGATCCAGAAGAGACTGGAATTCTTTTTTTGTATAGAAAACCGCTCAATATCTTTAAAACTAAATACCTCTTGAAGAAAATTATTAACATCTTTTTGAAAGTAGATTAAATTTTCTAAAATTGGATCAGGACTAGAGCTCTATATGTTCAATATATTGCAAGATGCAGACTTTCCATAACAAATATTGTTTTATCAAAATATTGAGAAATCAAACTTTTGTGAATTTGTTTTAGCAAATATCCTTTTAAAAAAATCAAATTAATTTGATCATCAATGTAAACTTCATAGCGCATTTAACTAGCTTCAATTTGAGTACTAATAAATATCTTTATCATCAATTTTTAGCTAATAGATATTGTGAGATATCATTATTTAAACTATTAGATATTTCAAGAGATACAATTTTCTCAAGCATTCATTTCCAAATATGGAGAAATCAAAATTATCATTATCGATATATTCTATACAGCATTTAACAAACTTGAAGCTTTGTACGGTCTATATTTCATGAGATAAAGTTTTACCAAAACGGATATTCTTTTCCCAAATATAGATCAGTATTCATTCGTTTGCAAATAGCATGAAAACTATGGTATCGAAGATTAGCACTATGAACTACTTTGTAGAGCATTTAGCAAACCTTAAGTTAAATGATGGATGATAATAACAATATTCTCTATTTATTGTGGGATTTATCCCCTTACAATAATATACAGGCGTCAAAATTAGGCTTTAGAGCCTTAGAGTGAAATTCAAAATTAAAATGAAATTTTAAAATGTCATAAAATATAATAAAATAATGAATTCAAAAAGATAAAAAAGAACAACAATAATTAACAGAATATATAAAATAAGAATAGAACAAATAAAGTAAAATCATATGTCATGTCATAAAACATAAGATGACAAACACTTCTAATAATAAGTAATAGAAAAAAAAATTATAAAAATCAAATATAATTGGATGATAATGCTCTTTACGTTCAATATTTCATGAGATAAAAGTTTTTTTACAACGAATATTCTTTTTCCGAATATATGGAAATCAATATAACGTGAATTAATTTTTGAAAATATCATGAAAACTTCTATTCTTACGAAGATTAGCATTATACTTGATAAGAGTATTTAACGAACTTGAAGATGAGTAGTGATTGTACTGTTAACGTTCAATACTTCGGGGGGTACAATTTTGTGAATTTATTTTAGTAAATATCATAATCATCGTAGTGCTATACTAATGAAGATGATCATTATAAACTGTTTATAGTCCATTCCACTAAACTCAATTTGAGTTCTGATAGATATCAGTACATCTAATAGTCCCTGAGATATTATGTTTTAAAGATAGAACATATTTTTTAACATATGTTGAATAATTCAAAACTCGTGTAAAATATTAATAAGCATCTTTGTGATAAAAATGTTGGTGATGATTATTAATATTTTTTAAAATCAAGTGATAAGTAATTAATAACAAATTTTATTTGTTAAATAAATATTGTAATTAAAGCATTTGATTAATAATATAACTGCTTTAAACGACAATGATTTTTTTTTCATAACTCCTACTTCTGAATTTTTTGTTTTTAGCTTAAATATATATACCAATATATATTTGTAATTGACAATGAAATACAAAAGATTGCATTAGTATATCATCTAAAAAAAAAATGATGACGAGTAAAGAAAATTAAAGTAAATGATATCTCAACTCTATTCTTGTTTGGTAAATTTTAAAATCCTTCTCTACCTCCTCCATACCTTTTTCATAGTAAGCCTTGATGAAGTCCTGCAACGTGGAGCGAAACGTTGGCTCACATAAATTATTATACATTACTATTTAAGTATTTTTTTTTTTTTTTTTTTTTACCACACCCTGATACTGAAGACTGTAAAAGGAAGATGGTCCTTCCTTTTACAGTCTCAAGTATCAATTCTTAGTTCTCCTACTCCTTAAAACATACATATATATTTATATGTCCTAATAATAATATTTTTTATTGAAATTTGATTTTTTTTTTATTTGGTAAAGTTTTTATATCTTGATGTAAGATACTCTCCTCCCCACCCAAAAAAAAATAATTCATCCATTGTAACTGAGTTTATTAATTTCTTTATTTTCAAGCTTAAATGCACAGGACTAATAATGCACTAGTAGCTAATTTATAATTTCAATATATACCAATTAATCATTTTATATATTTAATTCGTTGAATTCCACTGTGGGATTTTACAGTATGTAAAGAAACAATTCATCTTTTTCAGGCAAAACATTCTAAATGCATTATTTTTAACGTATTAAAAATTAGATAAACACTGATTTTGAATAAAAATAGATTTACTGGGCATAAAGGTGTATGGCAGAAAGAAAAAAAAAATTTTGAAAAAGAGGACAAAGTGAGTCAGGTTCAGAGTAGTCTGCTGCATAAATATTTGAATAGGTGGTGGTCGGCACTCAAGTCACGTCAATTCACTGACATGTATCCCTGTTTTTTTTTATGTTTACAAAACTAATAAAGCAAAAAATTTTTGTTTAAATTTTATTTTAAGATTTTTGTTCTAGCCCGAACCAAATATCACTCCTTCCATTATAAACTCCCTAACCACTCAAACCACCTAGTTTCTAACCTTGCATCCTCTTCTATTCCTGACAATCATCCGAGGCGCCTGAAAAGAAGATGGCCACGAGACCATCTAATGTAAAATGTCATTAGAGTCCCTACCAATGGGTAGTTGCTCTACATGCCTGTAACACTCCATTTTAACTAAGATCATATTTACTAAATGTATTATGTAATACACAGTTGTAAATTTCAATAAAGATATTTAAAAAAAAAAATTGTTATAGGCTATACAGTAAATTCGCTTTCAAGAATGTGTTAATTATAGATAGATAGTATAGATGCTTATAATTCTCTACATTATTGAACATAAACTTAAATTATTTGAGTTTTTTTTTTCATAATATATTAGCTATTTGTTTTGAAGTTATTATATAATTTTTTTCTTGATTTCTTGTATTTAAGTATCTCTTTGTTTGTGTTATTGTATATTTCACTTTTTACTGGGTATTTTACCTATCTGTCCACCAATAGGTAAATGAACCATAACAAATGAACCAACAAACTACTACTGTATACTGTATACATACTACTGTATCATTAAGAACTCTCCAAAAAAAGGGATATTAAACCCTTGAAATTTCGAGATGCTAACCATGAAGGATTAAAAACTACCAACCCTTGCAGATTTTTTCAAGCTCTTTATCCGAAATTAATATTCCAGGACAATGCGAGAGCTAAATCAATACAACAGTTGAAAGCAGTAGAAAATAAAACCTCCTGGAATAATAGGAAAACCGTAGATATGAAAGTTCATTTCATAAGACGAGGGAGCCACTTGATATCTAAGGATAAAATACGATATTTGTTGCATTGAAATTTATAGCCGAATCACATCTAAATGTATATATATA
>NW_027109100.1:164476-184735 GCF_000696795.3 Halyomorpha halys
TTAAAATGAATCCTTTCAAACTAAATCAATTATTGGAAGAAGATAGTTGACCGTATGAAGTAGATTATTGGAAGATAGTCCGGTAGCGGACAATAAAGGTATCAAAATAGTAAAAGAAACCTATTTACTGTTAACCAACGTTTCGCCCCACTCTGCAGGGCTTCGTTAGGACTGTCAGACAAAACAAAGATGACAACCATCGTAAGTTAACAATAAATAGTTTTCTTCTACTATATTGATATCTTTATTGACCGCCACCCTGACTATCTTCCAATAATCTAAATAAAAGCTTCATATATATTGATTTACAAATCTTTAAACACATATTTCTTTCTTATGGTAGATGATAAAATTATCATTCCGCAACTGTTTTAATTTTTTTAAAGTTAATATTATATTAATTGTAGCGCATTACTAAAGCTTATTAACGAATACTCATAATTTGCATAGTTCATTATAATGCAAGTTATAGCTACCTACAGAGACAATTTGCTTTCAAAGGTAGAAACCCATACACTAGAGTTCACTGTACAATTAGCATATTTAAAAAAAAGTTTTAGAAGACCATTAAATGATGAGTTCTAGGCGGAAATCGCTCGAGAATGAACATTAGGATCTTGTAGTTGATAATGAAAAGATATTTTCTTTAGGTTGTGATGGAGGTGTCATGACCAAAAAAAAAAACTGTGATTTCCTTTCGTTTTTAATCCATATATGCCTCGTTGAAGCAGTGAGTAAATGAAATGTCTATCTCATAAATGATTTCTTAATATTTTTCGGAATGCTCAGCACAACATTCTGCCTCCCTCCCTTCCAATCTTTGGATCTTCACTAATATTCTAGGGCATTTTTAATGTTCTCTTCTTAAGTAGTCCAAAAAAAGTTCTGATGTCAATTTTGGCCGTACCAGCATTTCCGTTTACACCCTCCTTTTTTGCATTTGTAGCCTAGAATAGAAACAAAGATTAAATATATTCATTTAAAAATTATTATTACGTTATATTCGAGTGGGTCAGCTCAAGATCCCGTAACACTCCTGAGGTACACCTTGCTAGGTCTGAGTTGGGCAAAGGGTAATTACAATTACTATTAATTGCCAATTAATTTAATTGGGAACTGCGGAAATACAATACAAGTAATTGTAATTGCAATTACTAGGTGAACTAGTGTAATTGTAATTGTAGGACCACAAATACAATTAGGTCTTGACATTACTTGTAATTGTTATTCTTTTCCCTAGAATTTCAAGTAATTGTATTACAATTACAGCTAATTGTAATTGTAATTACAAATACTTAACCCTGAAACGTAAAAAAAGTTGTTTCAAACTGCCTCCAAAAAAGAAAATTATATCCGGTTTAAAATTGCGAGCTGGCGCATAGATTTGTTGACATATGAGTTAAATTTCATGTAATAATAATTTAAATTGCAACAATACTTCAGTGTAATTATTCTTCAAAACTATTAATTTTTGTTGTTTTGGATCATCTTAGAGTAATTATAGTATATCTTAAACATGTAGTTAAATTATTCATGTAATGATTCCTACCCAACTCTACTCTATGGTATATAAAGGAGGTACTCTTAATCATGCTGGGAATAATCCTGATGGATGGACATTGTATATCACTCCCATAAATATTGATTTTTAACCGATAGGAATATAGTGAGATATATGTTTTAAATAAAACTATAAAAAGGATGAGTGTACTTTTTACATCGAAATAAAGAAATTTTTCAAAAATATACATCTTACATACATACATATATATATATATATATATATATATGCTATTAGAACCATTTGTGAGAGGGGAATATAGATATCTTGTACTATTATTGGATTATTTAGTTTTTATAATTTTTCATACATTAATGAGTAAATAATAATTTGTTTTTAAATAAATACTCTTGTTCACAGAGATACTAGAGAGGAGCGGATGGCCCGTTACAAGGAGGAACGGCGGCGAGCTCTGGCCGCTCAGTTCGGGCCCCGGGAGCCCGTGGCCGCCGTGTCCCCCCGCAGTACCCGGGCCAGCAGGCTGAGGACCCTCGCCAACACAGGTAACTGAGTATTCATATTATATAAATTCCAAGCAACAAGTTATATATTAATAATATACATATATAATATATAGTTTAGTCATGATCGTCCACCTTCAAATACTCCCTAAAGTTCCCGGGAAGAAAAAGGAATTGTCACCTCAATTACTGATTAATTGAATGAAAATAATAGTTAATAGGCAAAATTAATGACTCTTCCAACCGTAGATTGGCAAACTCCTAGGGGAGGGATTAAAAAATGGCGGATTGAAAAACTCTGAATAACTATCGGATGTACAAAGGCCTATTAGCACGAAACTAGACGCTTTATTGGGCTGCCTGATTCCTCATGGCGGAAGAGTCATGTCGGCGTAGGGAAAAAAAACAAGAAAACTAGTTGGATGTACCACAATATAGTCGATAACGTTCATCTTCGTAGGAGTAGCAGTTTCCAGGACATTCGGCAAAATTAATTCACTAAGTATTGAACAAATTAACTATATCTCGAAAACTATTGAACGAAAAGAGAATTTATTCCACCCCAAATAATGATATTTTTGAGTATTGTAGATAGTTTTAAGAATATAGCTCAAGAGTTCCGAATGGAAAATTTCTGGTTTCTAGAATAAAATAAACTTCAGAGGGTTTGTACCTTAAATACTTCCACAATTAATTTTTAGTGACATTTACGGTACCCCTTCTATAGTATAGGAAAAATTGAACAGAAAATGCCAATTATTTGAAAGAACTAAAACTTTTTTTCTCCCTTTTATGATTGGTATATAGTATATCTATTGTATACATATTGTATATAGTTACCATTAAAGTTATCAAAAATTGAAGTAAAATGACTTTATCATCTTGGCCCTTGGACTACGAAGACATCCAGACAGTTTCCGTCTACGAAATCATAGGCTGTTTTGCAGCTAATAGGGCCTACACATCCTGATCTACTTTCCATCATTTTAGGATGATGGTCCTATGTATCACATATTATATATAAATATAATTACATATATTATACATCGAAGATATAATGCCGATAGTAAACAACCAACGGGTGCCCAACTAGGTGCCCCACTGACCACACAGCCTGGCTCTGAGCCACATAACTAATTCCACAGAAGCGGTGCCAACTCAATTTGCCTTTCGTTTCGGGAGTTTTCCTCTGATCATTTCCAACTATCTCATTTTGTTTCAATACATTGAATCTGTATGGCAGTTGTTTGTATCCATTAGAACGATAGATTGATCCAATCCGTCACAGCAACCATGTTCAGTTTTAGAATATGAGTTCATAAAGCGAGTAATAAATACTTGTACGCTGGGAGGAGATATATTATTATAATGGAATGTCTCTGATGATTTCTTAGTGTTACGATTCCTCTGATAGTTACTGTTTTCTTTTTTTTTAAATAACATACTGCTTTATGTGTTTCTCAACAGATACTTAATTATTTAGTTTATTACTACAATAATTTTCATTACACCCCTAAAATGGGCGCAATCATTCTTGCGCTTAGTCAAAACCATCAACAGCAAATTGTCCAATACCCTAACCTTGGGGTGCCGCAATCGAATGACACTCCCCAAAAATAACAAAAAAGTAAAAAAATTAAAGTAAAATAACTAATGTACAGCACATTCCATTACTTACTTTGCAGTTTTTTTTTCTTATTTTCCTACATACCCAACCACTCAAAGAATAATTGTGTCGACATTTTTATGTTTGTTCAACTCGAAAAAGGGTGATGCGATTTTTTTTTTTTTTAAACAACGAAGAACCGTGAATTTTTGTTAGCCCAAAAAGGGTGCGAATGCGAAAAATGTTTGGAACCGCTGATTTAACGGATCTGGAAAAAATTATGAGTTACTTGAAAATATATGCTATTTCTTCTAATAAAAGAAATTTTGGAGATCGCATAATATAAATCTTTTGCACAAAAATGAAACTTCTCTTAGTACCTAAATACCTCTCAATAACGGGAATCCTTCTTAACAGACAATTTATTATGGCCTTGGCCAGTTTGGTATAAATTTAATGTATTTGAAGACTTAACGGATTTGCGAAGTGTAAAAACTTTCATTTTTTGGCTGCTTTATTTATTAATCTCTTTTTAACAGAAACTTATAACGGTTAAAATCATATTTCCAGTTCGTGTCTGTTTAATTGATATTTCACTCTTGAAGTTCAAATTTTAGAAGTAATAAAATTAGTAAAAAAAAAATTTTCCTAAAAAAATAAAACTGCCAATTATTCCTGCTCCAGTTTTTGCTAACACTACTAACGTAAAAAAAAAACTACAAATATTTGGAAGTAAGTGCATAAGGAAATATAATAAATATTACCATATATATTGGAAGGGTGATGAAAGTAGTATAAGTCAAAAACTAACCAAAATAATGTTTTACAGGCTCTAGAACCTTTTGTGAAATTCGAACTAATCCTTATTTACCGCCCCCCCAGATAGTTCCCTTAATCCACTCTGAAAACAAATGTTTTAATGGAAGAAGCATGTCAATTTCAAGATCCTCTGCAAATTGTAAAACACGTAACATATTTTGGCCATTTTCTGACTTATTCATTTCAAAGGTAATTCTCTTATTTGTATTTATTGGCCCAAAATAATGTTCAATCCCCAATATATTACAAATAACAGTTACTAGTACGTTGTTAATACAGTTAGTAGATAAAATAATAATAATTTAAGGAGGGAATTCATGTTGATTTTCTAAATAATATTACTTAGAAATATATTTTTTTATTTTCAGGAGATTAATATTTTTTAAATTATTTGATTTACCTAAAGATATAAAAAAGGTGATAGTATAGTAAGTAGAACCACAAAATGTGTAGTACAAGATAAGAAAAACAAACAAAAATGATAAAATTTAGAGAAAAAAACATCTTAGTTTGCTAAAGGAAAAAAAAACACTACCTGAAATATAACCATCCACAAGAAAAAACACTAGTTGAAGTTTTAAATATATAAATATAATAAAACAACTCTGTTTAAATATTACTAACTAAAAATACAATCTACTTACATTTTTTTGGCTAGAAATTAAGAAAAGGAAATAAAATAAAATTAAACTGTCAATTATTTACAGATAACTAACATGTTTTATAATTAACAAGCTATAAAAAAATAAAAAAATACTGAAAATTATTTGAACTAGTGTTGAAAATAAAGTATTCAATGAGAAAAAAAAAATTTGGAAATAAATACAAAGATAAGTCCATGAGACCGTTAGTTGAATAGTTTCCTTACTTTAAGGAAATCAAAAGCATAATAAGAAAACATCATTCCCTTTATTTTGATGACATGGCTACGAAAAACTACCTCAGGTCGTCAAAGAATTATATGTATTTTTATTTTTTCCTGAGTGAAGTGGAAGATTATTAAATGAAAATGACATGAACTGAATCGTGAGGTTCATTCAAAGTACAGAGCATAGGAGGAATTCATTCAAAGTACAAAGAAGTAATTGAAATCAAATTGGAATTTATTTATATCTGGGCAAATGCATTGTTTTTTTTCCGTTAGCAAGGCGTATTTGGACCATTAATCTTAGTTTATTAATATAAGTACTAAGGCTAAGATAAAATTCATAGAAAAAAAGGAAAACTGCATATATTTCTATAAAGAAGATATTTTAACCGCAGTCCGTAACGAAATACAAAATATTTGATAAAAATGTTTTTTTCCCCTGTGTGGGTTGGTGGTATCGGTTTATTCCATACAGTCATATATCTCTGTTAAAGTTTGCCCAATTCCTTTTTTACTGCTATTATTTATAAATATTAAATATTTCGGTTTTACTATATATGTGAACATTATAAATATCTTGGGATTGGAGTGATATTCCTTAAATTCACTTTTTGTCTTCAGTAGACTATAAAATTAAGAAAATAAACTTGATTTGTTTTTCTATTATGTTTTAAACTATTACACAACTGCTCAACTTTATTGAAGAAACGATTAAGTTAATTAACGACGATTAAGTAGGAAGTTTTTTAGAAAGTGCCAAAAAAAATGGTGATTCATCAACATCATCACTCCTAAGATGTGTTGGACATATGAAACATGTAAGGCACTCAACACATTACGAGCACTTAAGCGATCCATCTACTGACAGATAGCTCTATTTGTCTTCTTCCTTGTCCCATCCCCTGTTTCCTTAACCTACATATTTAAAGGACTTGTAAAACCCTACCTGGACCCAATGGGCCCTTCTTAACTATAACATATAGTACTAGAAAAACAATATACTAAATAATCAATATAGCTTTTCTGATAAATAAGGTGCAGTTATCAGACAAAAGCTGATGTATCTTTCTCTAAGCTGCTATAGTACAATGAACCAAATGAAAAAAAGTAAGATTTGTCACCTCAATTTTTTATCACTTTAATGAAAAGTATGCATAGTTACTAGTCAAAATTAGCTAGTATTTTTTTACCTGTTATCTTTAAGTTGTTTTCAAAGGAGTCTTTAAACTTTATTTTTGAAATATTATTGCAACAACTCGTTGCAGAACTTCATAACAATGACTTGTGAAGAGATTACAAACACATAGCACTACGGTGACAGTGACGTGTTAAAAGGTCCTGAGGTTACCTTCTTTTTAGATGCCTCATTGCATTGGAATGCTTTGAAAAGAAAGGTTAAGAACCTTTTTTTTTTATAATCGCTTTTGTTGATTACAACATACAGATTACCTTAGGGCTATAATTGATATAGTACATGTTAAGGTGCAAATGTCTTTTCGTAAATTTTTGATAATTTACTTTAATTTTTTACGTTTTCAATTTTAAACAGTTGGAAAATTCTTAAAAACCTTTACAATAATTAAGTAAGCCAATAATGTTGAAATTAATAGAATTTATAATGGATAGATTGGTAAATATTTTGCGTTAAATATGTAATCTATAGGATATATCTATTTATGACATAATATGGAGCATCAGAGATTTACTACGAAAAGATTAAAATATGACATGAAACAAATTGTGAAAATTAATTAAAATTTACGCTTTTCAATTGAAAGAAAATAGAAATAAGATTCACAGAATTGATTACAATTGATAAACCTAGATATAAATATTAAGATTATAATTCGTAGGAGGATTGATACCGAATAAAATGATAGATGCAAATAAAAGTAAGAATAAATGTAGTTGAAACTAGAGTTAACGTTTTATGACCACCTCTCGGAACATCTTCATTCATTAAGTATGTATCTTCAACAAATTATCTCCCTAAATGCAAATAAATAGCAAATAACGCAGTTCAAGCTATTTGGTTCATATAAGTAACATCAGGAGAAGTCGTTAAAAAAACGAGTAACTATCTAATTCAGAACCTATCGTCGCTTAAATTATCAGGGATTTTTCGAAATGGATCTACAATGAAGCATTAATTTTAAAAATGATATAAAGATTTTTTTATTTTTAGGGAACGCGGTGGCACTGTGGTAAGGCACGATGCTACTAACTCCAAGGTCCCGGATTCGAATCCAGCAGGACGGAAAATTATTTTTTGTTACACTTAGCCGAGAGTCAACCATGTGGGTTCCTGAGCTCTCCTGGGGTCCACCCAGCCTCATAAATTGGGTACTCATAATTGGGTAAAAATCTAGCGGTCGAGCTTGATTCTGACCAAATCACCTTTTTGCACAACCGTTGGTCTAGTAACATTAATTCCTTACATAGTACTGCATCCTCAACCCTTCATGGGTGGTAACGGTACAGATTTTAATTTTAATAAAGTTTTTTTGGAGGAATTACGGGATAATTCGTATTCTAACGCGAGGATATTAAATTCAAGAGAAAAAAAAATAGTTTTTTAAAGAATTACTTAGACTGAAAGCTAAAATTATTTTATTTAAATTTTAAAACCTTGTACAGTTTGCAGATTACACAACATTCATTTGCTATTCTATTTTGAGTTATAATTAATAATGTAATATAAAAACTGACTGTTGTCATTAGAACCAGGGAAACTCGAAAAAATATATTAATAAACTCAGTGTATATGATTTTATGTTAATCTTAATCTTCAACTTAATACGGCTTTTTTTGAAGAAAATGACTTGCCTTGTAATGAAAATTAAGTAGAGTAGTTTAAAAAAAATATGCAATTCTTATTTAATGTTTTATATATTTATAATATTATAAGTAAACATGAAAAATAAAAATGGTGTTAGATAAACGAACACAATAAATTGCTTTATAACTCCTTTGTTTTGTTCCTCATTTTGAAGAAAATTGTAAATGATTTTAAAATTCTGGCTCGTCACGTTCTTTCCCCAACCCATTCATTTATTAAATATTAATTATTAAACAGTATATTATACATCTGTATTACTGCCATTATTTGAGCGTAATTCTGACCAAATCACATTCTTGCACAGTTGTTGGTCATCCTTACATGGGTTGTAGCGGTATAGATTTAATTGTTTGTAATTACTACTATTATTTCCTGAAATTTGTTTTCAACCTGTATATATTTATTTATATCTTTATATTTGTAAATATATGTATACCTGTATATTTGTAAATATATTTATACAATTTGTATAAAAATATTTATACCTTTATTCCTGCTATAACTAACAATAAAATTCTTCCATCGTGTATATTTCATTTAATTTGGCTTTACTGCTAACGCTAATTGTAATAGATTAATTAATTATTTCAAATATAAAATATTAAAGCTACCGACTGACGAAGTTTCTAATACGATAAAAAATTTGTGATTATTATAAAATGTTCGAATTGAATTGCATTTGAAGGAAAAACTAAAACTACAAAATTTATTTTTGCATTAAAATTAACTATTTTCAAAAAGAGATTTATTCTTAAAGATCTAATTTATTACTATTTGAAATGTATTCTTAAAATATAGTTCTATCATTATTTACAATACTATACCTATAGTTATATCATAAAATATAATAGAACATATATGATAGTTAAAAAATATTGTTTTAAAATTGTATAGCATAAGTCAAGAATATCTTTATGAAAATATAGGGAGAAGGAAGGACAATTGGAGCGTGGAGATAAACCACATTTATATTTCTTAACAGTGGAACGTGTCACAACTCTTTCTCTAACAATAACAGGCTATGTTTATTCTTATCTCTTCCTTATACATCAGACACAATATCCTTTATTGACAAAAACTTTAAGTACAGTTATTGAAATTATTATTTTTTATTAATCGAAAATAAACTGAATTTTACCTATAATTACTGAGCATCACCGTGAGAAATAAAGAAATATATATAACATATGTATATATATACACCTGTGTTGATCTGTAGACAAAATTTTATTTGTCTATGAAACATATTTCGGATGTTAAAACAAATTAAAGAAGTCATAAAAGGGTAATTTATTAATTTAGATAAAATATGATAAATACGTAAATAAAAACAAAACACCAAATAAAATTGTTGTGCCAATCAATAAATAATTGTCATATAAATTGAAAGTAATATAAATACGATATATTGGAATTATAGTTTTTTTTTTAATTTGTTATATTTTTAGTTAACAAAATGAACATAATATTATTTTTTCTGTTTCAGATAACCACTGCGTGAAGAGCACGCCCGCTAAGGAGGAGGTGAGTGTCCTTATGACTCACTGGCCAAGGACTGTTCCATATAAGGTGGCTTGATCTACCTGCAACCTGCTTCCTTGTCCTTATTACTACATACAATTTTATGTACGGTTCATGTAACAGTTATGGATAACTTTATCCATGTATCCGGTGATAAATAATATGGTCAGGCAAGTTTTAAGTCCTTATACTCATATCAGGATACTACACCACCTAAGGATTTTAGTTTAGAACATTGTTTGGCTTGGGTGTATTATTTCCAATAATTAGCCTTTGTAATCTAATGAAAAACAAAATAAAAAAAAAGATCCCTTAAAATTTGAGATGTTATGATTCAAAATACTTAGAATCCAAAAATCTTATACAACAAAAAAAAAAATGCATCTGCCGTCCGTCTGCAAATACCGAGTCAATCTTTTTCAAATTTGGTACTAAAGTATATCGATATTTATTTATTATATTTCCACCCATGTATGTTGAATATTTTAACAAGAAAATGCAGAATAAAGCTGATTCTAAATATACAAATAAGTGAGGATTGGCAACACAGTGGTTTGCAGAATTCTTTGTAAACTCAGTATTGTTTGTGTCTACTTCCGTTGAATTTAGTCCTTAAATGTCAACTACGAAGGCCAGTTTTTGTCGTTTTACATGTTACACATTATCACTCCTAATGCCACACGGTATGACTCCCAGCACATATAGTGCAGGTTAACATGTTTTTTAAATACCTCCATAAACATCTTCTTCTTCATTAGCACAACAGGCGCTTAGTGCCGCTCAAAAAGTCAAATTTCTCCAAGTTGGTATTAATTCTCAGCTTTTAGAAATGTCTTGCGTGCACCCCTTCAATAACCTTGGATCATACACATATTACCTATTGTATCGTCCATCCACACAGCTTAGTGGTTTGCAGAATTCTTTGGGTTGGGATAGATGGATGAGATAAAAAAAAAAAAAAATCAGTAATGTACAAAAACTATTCTAATGATATTCTAAAAAAAAAAAATAATATTTTAAAAATCAATTTAATTATATATTTTAGTTTAAATTAGTGAGTTATATCATGAGGTATATAAAGTGTACAATAACTACCAAAAAAACCTCGCTTGACATCACACCATACAATATAAAAGATTCGGATGGGAACAGTGCTTTCACGAGGAACGTGTTTGTAACGAGAAATCGCATTTGATTCACTTCAATTTTTTCTCTGCGACAAATAGTCAGTGCGAGAAGGATAGACCCACTTATACGGCCATTAAATCACCGAAACTGCAGTAAATCATATTGTACAAAACGAAAAATATCTATCATAGCATAGATGTAGGCATCTAGAGGGCATTCTCATTGGAAATATCTTTTACATTTGTTACTATTGAAAAGTGGAAAACGGAGTAATAGCGTGCATCTCTTTTCCTAAGCTTTACTAGAGATTGAGTAACGAGAATAATTCCAATCAAATCCAATGAAAAGGTTTTTAATTTTAAGGGTCTTTCATGAATCTTTTTATTTTATTTCACTTACTTTGGTTTCAAAATCCGCGATCCAGAATTATAGACGTAAGAGAAATATATTAATAGTTATTAAATATATTTCTATAATATAATAAATTATCTAAAGAAACTTAAATCTCTTCATATCTGGTTTTAAACACTAAACAGTAGCTGTTAATCGCTATGTTTTTTAAATTTTTATTGGCATTGGAAATAAAGCGTTGTGTACCAATAAGGTAATATCGTACAGGATGAGACGAAGAGATGGATGCCATTGATCCTTAGGAGGATCAAGGAACTCTTGTTGAAACAGCTGCTAACAAGTATCCCGTTTTCTTCTTCTGTGGCGAATTCCAAATAAAAAACTTTTTTATATGACAATACATGATTTGCGGAGGATGGGTGCATTCCGTGGGCGTCGTATGTCATAGGTATTGTACTGTTTGTGTCTACTTCCGTTGAATTTAGTCCTTAAATGTCAACTATGAAGGCTCCATTTTCGACGTTTTAATACCGCGCGGTATTACACCCAGCTCCTATAGTGCAGATTAACATGTTTTTAAAATACCTCCGTAAATATCTTCTTCTTCATTGTCACAACAGGCGCTTAATGCCGCTCAATAAGTCTTTCCCACTGATTTCTTCTACCAAGTTGGTATTAATTCCCAGCTTTTAGAGGTCTTCTCTAACATAGTGCCGCAACCTTGTTTTGAAACGTCTTGCGTGCAACCCTTCAATAACCTTGAATCATACACATATTACCTTATAGCTACTATTGTATCGGCCATCCTATGAAGATATCCCTAAATATTTTAAACGCTACATTTTAATGAACATGGACACTTTTTTTCCTGATATAGCTGGTGTATTTGTTTGTTACTCCTCATTAGCCATCTTCTTGAATCTTGTAACGGTTCGAGGATCCGTCTGAGAACGTTTCTTTCAAATCTTACCATTATTTTAGCAACAGATTTGTTCACTGTGTCCATGTCTCACTTGCAGGATTAAACAGCCTTATCTTGTGGTTCCTATATATTTACTTACAAAGTATACTTTGTTTCCTGCCAGTAATCTTGCTCTCATGTCCTCATCTTCATTGATTAGAGACCAAATGGTAGATCAAATTATTAACCATTTTGAAAGTGGTGTAAACTTGAATAGATTTAATATTCAATAAGATGAAATATCATCTCATTAACGAACAATAATGGAAAATGTTTTCGAGATTAGCGGTCCATAGTCTATAATACTAACTTAAATGAAGAAAAATAAAATAAATAAAAGAACCGTAGATGGAAAACACAGGGTACACTTGTACTAGAATTGACCAACCTAGAGAAGATTTATCAGGAGGGCGTTATCAGGATCCAACAGACCGAAGAGAAGCCAGATTGACTGTTAAATGCGCAGGAGTTAAGAAGGATGAATGTCAGGTGCCCTAGGCGTAAATCACAGAACTTTCTTCTCAGTTTGAGGGGATTCATCGCCTTCCAAGTTAAAGCCCTTAGAAATTTAACTCCAGGACAAATGGAGAAGGGTTTCGTTTCAGAGGAACATAATTAAAACGAGGCAGAAATAAAATTACCTGGAATTTGCTTTATTCAAAAGCAATTTCAGAATCTAAGTCGAACAGCGTAATCCTTACACGTTTAACTTCACGATAAAAACTTTCTATTTAAACGAGAAATCAACTTAATGGAAATGGGAATAATACTTTGGATGTTGATATATATATATAATAATTAAAATTAAAATTTATAAGCTTTACTCAGTAAACTAGTTAGTAGTTAATAATTAGTAATCATTACACACCGTGCAAAAAAAACAGCAATATAAACGTATAACAAGAATATGATGTGTGTAAATGTATATATCTATAACTATATATATTTGTAATGTTCTTGAGGATCAAACAATAATAAAACAACTATATTCCGACGGCTTTTCGAGACTTTATTGCTTTTATAGTCGTGATCTACAGCAATTTTTTTTCTTTTAATTTTAACAAACTATTAAACACAAACTGTACAGAATACAAATTGAGATTCTAATTAATAGAAACATTAACACAACTAATATAACTGTAATAACCACTAAGCATACACCGAGAGAAAAATAAATCTAAAAGCAATAATCACTTTTCAAAATATGTACAAAATAATGTAAGTCCTATCTCATAAACAGATAAAACAAAATTAACAGCACTAACAGTAATTATATAAAATGCAAAACAGAAGTGAACTGACTGATTAACTGCTCAAAAGAACGTTTAGTGTATAGAAATATGTATAGCTCAGTGTTAGTGTATGTCTTGTAGGAGTTTGTTGTAATTGTTATTAGCCACGCATAAATCATAGCTGAACAATAATTGTAGGTAATCTTTTATTTACTCATATTAATTTATGTTCTATACATTTTACGATTCAATAATTAGTTAAGAAAATTATTTTTTCAAAAAACAGTTTTGGTCACTGTATAGAGCATGACTATAAGAACAATAAAATCTGAAAATTTCACCGAATTATTTATTTATTAATTTCTAAACCATATGCATATGTACAATGTATGTATAGGTAAAAAATGGAAGCAAAACTATAACACCACGTTTACGAAAATTGGTTTTGCTATGAGGGTTCGCCACAATGCCCTCCACCGTCATTGAGTTGTGGGCACCTGGACTTTCACAGAGTTGGGGAGAATTGCACAAATTCCCTCAAAGGCATGACCACAATTCCCTTCAAGAAACTTTTTCGAAACTAGAGCGCACGAGGAATGTTTAGACCTCTTGTTGATCTTTCAATTACTATACGCCAAAGTTAAGCCATAATAGTACAAGAGCCCAAGAGGAGAAAAAAGGCAGTTATCTCACCCCAATTTTTGATTACTTAATTGAAAACTAGGTATAATTACTAGTAAAAATTGATGAGTCTGCCAAGTATAGGTAGGGGGAATAAATAATGGTGGCTATTTCACAAGCGATAAAAAAAAACTAATTTTTCATTCGGAGCACTACATCTTAAAAAGTAGGAAAAACACAAGGAAACCTAGCAGAACGTTATTTAAAGAAGAGTAAATTTGCTAAAATGTGAGCCCTAATAGAGTAATTGCGTTAAATTGTTTTCGAGATATGACTTTTTAAAAAGCAACATTTCATAAAAATGTTGTATGGGACGTACTGATCAGTAAGTAAGTAAGTAAAATAAGTATAAGTAAAGATCAGTAGTTAGTGAATTTATTTGGAAAAATTTATATCTCAAAAACCATTTGACGTACAGATGTCTATTACCACTCAAATTAAATCTAAAGCTAGTTTAATGAGCTATAAAGTAGTTTATCTTCATAGGAGTAGTAGTTTTCATGAAATTTGCTAATATAAATTGATTTATAGTTGTTCGGACAAATTTTTATTTGCCGAATTTGTATTCATATGTGAATATCATAAAAACTACCCCTACGAAGATAAGTTTCATAAACTACTTTATACTAGGTTAAATTGCCTTTTTTTTAGTTTTGGCAGACATATGTGCGTCTTATGGATCTAGAGATATATTTTTTCAAAAATACAACATTTTAAACCAACAACTAGAAATTAACATTTGGTGAGTTTATTTTGTCAAATAAATGAATTGTATAAAGGTGTATCCCGAATAAATGTAAATAATTATTGTACATATTTATATTTAGAAAAAAAAAATTATATAAAAAAAAAATAAATATTACACTTATAATATTAGTTAATTTAAGGTCAAATTATTTTAAAGAAAATATACATCCCAATTTAAAAAGTACTATCCATTTTCCCTAAATTATAACTAATTTTGAGGTACTAAATTATTTGCCTATCGATGAATAAAAACATTGAGATTTATATAACATTTTATTATATCAATAAAAAAGGAAATAAAACTCTTTATTTAATCTGTTACCATAATTTTTCAAGGGAAAGAAGACTTATTATTGAAGAAGGAACTGACAAAAACAGGCAAAAGGGCGGGCACAAGGCACTCTCAATTCTACTCCTCTCCAAAAAGATAATTTAATATTTTATTGCCCGCCCTATCCCGCTCTACACCAACAGCACATAATTCATATAGCTCCCTTTCTTGTTTTCCTTCTAAATGAAAAAGTTTTTCTTTGTGGAAAAAAAATCTAGTCGATGCTGGCAGTCTTCGGTTGAATATTATCTTTGATTTATGAGGAGGAGATAAATCCTTTCCGGGAACGTGCAATAACTGATAGCGTATTATTTCATTTGTAACTTCGTTTAATTACTTTGCGTTTTTCTACTTATCGGCCTCGTGATTCACCGTTGGAATTTTAACAATCTATCAAAAATAAAATTATTATCTAAGTAAATGTCCACTTAACAAAACTCTTTCACCAAGATGATTCGTTGATCCATAGTCAAAGTGCTGTATCAGTAAATTTATCAATCTTGGGTTTTGTTGCATTTTAGAGTTTTCTACACTTTTCTCAATTCCAAAAAAGACATAACTGAATGTGTGACGACGTCCCTGATTAAGTAAGCATATTAATCAACTAAAAACTAGCCACTGCCTTATATCTGCAACAATAATTAGAATGCAAGTTTCTCAGAAATTTTCAGATACGCCATTTTTGCTTTGGACCGGAAACTGTTCATAAACATATACAACAAAAGTTTTACCATAATATATAAAATTCCCTCATATCTCTAATAATGAAAGTCATGTCGCCAGATTTATTTATTCTTTTAACATGTATGTTGCTATCATTGGCTAATTTTTTCTTTTTTTTTTTTTTTTTTTTTTTTTGTATTTCAATTCAATTTTCTTTGTGTACATCACCAATGAATCAGAATTTTTAAAACTTCGATGCTCGGTCAGCTCTTTTTTTACCAGAGCTTTGAAAATCTAATCTGACATAGAACAATGTAAATTAGGTAGATCATTAAAAAAAACTTTAAAATATATTTCTAATAACATAATTTTCCATGGTTGATGATTGCAACTAATAATAATAGTAATAGTTTAGATACGAAAATAATTCGATAATTGACAGTAATCTTAATAATGATAACAATAAAACAGTAAATGAATCTAATAAAACAATAGGTATAATATATTTTTAAAAAACAAAGAAGAACCATATATATAATTATTATTAATTAGAATGGTAATAAAAAACCAAAAGATAGGCTTATATATATGGAATTTAAAAATTTTATTGCTAAATATAAAATTACTTTATCTTCTTTTAATAATAAAATATTTCTGGAATGTAAGGGCTTACGGTCCTTTAGTAAAAGATCCAAACGATATGGGAGCCCGGTGTATATCAAATTCCTGCAGTATGTCGGTATGCGTTTATCAGTTAGGAGGGTATGTGTTTAAGACGCCGACTTGTTGGTCTACATGTTCCTGACAATAGTAAGTATTCTTGCGTTAGCCAAGTGTGTTCGATTCGTTGTCTATTATTTTGAATTGATGGCTTCCATGGGAGAACCAGTGCTTAAATTATAATTTCTGTTTTTTCTGTTAAAAAAACTTGATGCTCCTAAAGAACCAATTATATTTTGATCAAAAATATATTAAATATGTATCATTCCCGTAATTTATTTTAAATGAACATCAATCTGAGGATTACTTCTAGTTGCCTTCCACCAGTTTAGAATTTGATTTAAGAAATATCTCGAATAATCTATTTCATGTATTGCGAAGTCTATTCTCTAAGATGGAAGATTTCACAAAGCAATTTTATGACATAAGAAATATTTTATAATATGTATTATGGTTATTTTTTCACCTATTGTATTACTAATAATATTTAAAAGAAATCCGTGATAGATAAAATAAAAATTAAGTATATAAAAAAGAAGAGAATTATTCAATTGTAACTAAATTAAGTTTTTGTATTATGGTATTTTATTTTATAACTTATGATTATCATTATAAATTAGAAAATAAGAACAGATATAATACTAAGATAAGTGTGACCGTTTTTTTTTTTTTTTTATGGAAAAAAAATGCAGAATCTGTACGATACTCTAAGGATCGAACAATACAACTCATATTGTTAACGTCAGCGTCTAAACGTGAGTTTACCTCTGACCTTATACCTGGTGGCGCAGGTAACTGGAGAGACGATACAGTGCTTGACTGCCACATACCATGCGCATTACCTCACGGTCTTCCATACCGTACCGCTTACCTTTACTTGGTACTTCGTAGGGGAGTTTCATGTGCTCCAATAACTATAGTATGAAACTATCATCAGATCTAATCAATAGCATCATGTAATATCATTCGTAAGGAATAAGTGAATAATTAGGTCAATAATTGAGATATTTTCTAACACAATTCAGTATATCCACTTTTAGAAAGTTATTGTTCAAAAAATTCTAATAGGGGTATTTCAAGGAAATAAGTTACATGTTTATCGAAAAAGTTAATTTATAGCATCTATGCGAAGGGGAAAATTTAAATTTTGAAATAAACTAAATTAGTTTTGTGGGTAGAATTTTAATTATTTAAACAAACAAAGCAACCTTTTTACTTTTCAAAAGTAAATATATTAACTTCTTATAGGAAACTCCTCTATTTCCTACCTGGAAAAAAAATTAACGACGGTAATTAAAGAGACAATGAATGTTTTATGTAGTTTTTTTGTTTTGGCAGAATCCATTTTTCAAATATTTCTTTGTTATAAACTACAAAATTACAGAAATATAGAATACAAAAAAAGAAGTAAACATTTAACTTAAATTCTTCACAATACAATTATTCAACGGATTCTCTTTTTAACCTCAGCAAAATAGTATACAAAAAAAATATTTTTCAAAGACTCTTACGAATAAAGCAGGAACTCCAAAATATTTGAAATAATCTCGATATCATTCAGGTTTTGAAGACCGCTAGACTAAAAAAGGGAACGGTTTACCTAAAATTGTATAGATAGAATTCAGAATGAATCACGCAGATAAAATTCCCATTTGTCAAAATATCCCCAATATTTTGGAAGTATATACCTGTCTGTAAGCTAGTTTGAATATAATATAATTTTAATCTTAGAGTAAAATGTTTTACATTATTTTCGTAGTTTGAAGTAGGTTTTCAAATTAAATAACCCAACAATTTAGAGTTTCTAATCGGTCCCCCTCCATGACTTCCCTGGTCCTATGATGTTTTTCTTTTTTAACTTTAGCCTGTGTGAATGCAAAATGTGACTTAACCCTCCCTTTGGATGTTTTATTTAATTAATAAAATCCTATTGATACTAAACTGAATATATACAATTGGATACAAACTGATAATATTCTAAATTGTATTATGGTCATATTTTTGTTGTTTCGTATTTTCGCATGCTTGAATTTATTATACTTAAATTATCTCACAATTTATTTTAACCATTGGCAACTGCCAATGCAAAATTTATTGGTTTTAATATTTTATTTAACGTAGGAACCTACCCTCTTTATCGCAGAAACTCTCCCCAGATAGTATTGAACTCAACCTGAAAGTGCTCGTATATCGAGATGAATTCTCAAAAACCTGGGAAATTCTGGGATATCTTCCGGTTTATTACGGTCATATGAATATATTATATTCCTCAATATGACCGTCTCGGGTTTAATGCCTTTTTCTGAAACGATGCTCCCCCTTCGTATGTATAAGCAGTTCATGGAGTTTTACGACGGTTTTTATGAACCAATTCTTAGAAAGAAAGTATCTCTTATAAAACCGGAATTATACTTTTCGGGTCTGAAAAACTTACCTATACCTCTTGATACACACATTCTAAATTTATTATATACAGTGGTGTACCTGAGGAGCACTGAAAGATTTTTTCTCTAAAAACAATTTATCGTAAAAGGTTTGATAGATATATTTATTGATAGATATTATAATCTGCCACACAGTTGTGAGCAATAGGTAATAGTGATGAATGATCTCAGACATACTAAAATTAAAAAAAAATAAATAAATAAAATAAATTTTTAAAGAAACGAACTCTCTTAAAATATATACAAACAAAAGAATAGACAAGATGAACATGATCAAACTATCTGTATGAAAAATAAATAAATAAAATAAATTTTTAAAGAAACGAACTCTCTTAAAATATATACAAACAAAAGAATAGACAAGATGAACATGATCAAACTATCTGTATGAAAAATAAATAAATAAAATAACATGATGATAAAATAATCTAATTATCGTAAAAGGTAAAATTTGATAATTGATCCCATTGATAATTTTTTTTAAATAATAATTTTTCACCTGAGAATAATAAAGTCTTAAGTTAAAATAAAATAGGCAATTTGTGAGTTTAATTTTTTTTTTTTGTAAATAAATTTTCAATTAAAATAACTCCATGTTTATGTTTTATTACCTAGAGCTCTAAGCATATGATACCCTCATATATTAACTCCTTTGAAACTCTTTAAATGGAACGAAATAATTAAGCTTTTCTTTTAAGATGTGATACCCAGTGGATGCAGGTGATTCATGGAATTTAACCTACTCTATATACCTGCTAGCTGTAAATAACACACCTGTAAGCACCTACAATATTTAATTTTTAGTCAAAATTTCTACATACAATTCTCACGAAAATGAGACCAAACACGACCAAAAGTTTTATATCCCAGAATTTAAGTGAAATTAACTTTTAAATTTTGGTAAAGGATTTCGTCGCCTTTATGTGATCCCGCACATCAAAGGAAAAAAAAGTTGAAGATCAATAATTGACCATATGCAATTGATGTACGATGAGTTTTCCTGCTATTTTGTATTTAGGCAACCTTCTTAACCGCTATTCGTTAGGAGAATAATGATTCCTATTTAACAAAAAAAAAAAGAAACCTGATCAAACCCGGAACTCAATAGACAACTCAACTAATACAACAACCGCCCACATACGTAATTGGGCTACTTCAATGTAAGCTCCACCTGTAATTCCTCTGACATCCTTGATGTTAACTATATAGGCCTCTAATTAGTTTTATGAAGTGGATACCATTCCTGACCTTTAAAAATTTCTCAGAAATATCCTGATATTCGAAACTGTCTTCAGTTTCTTAATAAGAAAGGCTATTCAATTATTT
>NW_027109100.1:184809-200391 GCF_000696795.3 Halyomorpha halys
TTTTAATGAACCAAATGAAACTTTATATTATTACTAGGTGATAAAACTGATAGTTACTTTCATAATGGTTTTCTTTTATGCCGAGGATATTCAATGGCTAGACAAATAAATCCTTGTCTTATTTATGGACAGTTCAAGTAATCAACAGTTTATACTACAGTCAATCACAAAATTCTGATTGAAAATACTGAAAATTAAATATATATGTTTATTTTCCAATAAAGATTAACATTATGTTCGATTTAACAAACGGTCCTCCGGGACTGAACTATACATATTCAATCACAATTGTTGAAAAAATATATTAACCCGGAAATAAAAATAAATACTTCCGTATTAATCTATTTTCGGTTTCACTGACTAAATTATGATCAAATCGTTAAAAAAGAAAGAAAGAAAAAATCTAGCACTAAATACATCCGTATTAATCTATTTTCGGTTTCACTGACTAAATTATGATCAAATCGTTAAAAAAGAAAGAAAGAAAAAATCTAGCACTAAATACATCCGTATTAATCTATTTTCGGTTTCACCGACTCTAAATTATGATCAAATCATTTTTAAAAAATCCAGTACTAATCTTGATTGAATAAGTCACAACTGAAATTTATATAAAAACCTATCATATAAAGCATTATGCCCCTTAAATGTTACATACGTACAAGATCTGACCTTCTTTACTATTTATACTACCTTTAAATCAAGAACTCTGAAACTGGTCGGTTCAGATACTTTTTAAGTATTTTAGTTTTCCTTGATGGGGTTATACTTCTATAGTGACGCCGTAGGCCGAAGTAAGCACTGTTTGCAGCCTGGATCATTTTCTTCACCTCCAGATGTGTTACGTTACATTATTTTATGTGGACATTAGACCCAAGTATTCAAACTACTATGGAATTAAAAGAACATGTATCTAATTTATATTACTACAAGAAATAGATGTAACCAATCATAAAGCTACCCTTTTTTTCTATAGCCTGTTAAAAGCATGAAATGTATACATTCAAAACAGTACTTTTTTCGTTGAGAGTTTAAAATTAAATTATTTGTTCTAAATGCAAAGTACATATCAACCAATGATTTTGATTTTTTTTTTTAATTGAATCATAATAATACAAGCTAGCACAATCAAAAGCAATAATTGTTTTAAGTTGATTAACAGCGTTTTGAGTGTTCATTAATACCGTAGAGGTTAAACCAAAGAAAGAAAAAATAAATGATAACAATAATAGTGTTCCTTTTGTTAAGTATTTTGGAAATGAAAAGATATATAAATGATTTGATCAGAAAATGATTTGGTCAAAGCAGAATGTTATTTTAACTGTGAACAAGAAAGACAAAACATTTGGTATATGATCAAGGAAGTGGTATAACCCTACTCTCCTTCAAAGCTAAAGTGAAGCCAAAAGGTGTGAGGTTAGCCTCACCCTTGAGGCCTAAGTTTACGTTGAGGTTAATGGCAATGTCCGTCACTCCTCTACCACGTCCCTGGGTCCATCATAAGCCCCGCATTTTTTTTGGGTGGGGGGTCGTCTGTAGCTCAGGGATTTGAAGCGCAAGTCTTTCCCACCTAGAAACTGTAGCAGCGTCGGTTCGAATCCGGCCTGAGGCGTCGAAATTCATTTCTGTAACGCTCCCATGAAATAAAAACTCGAACCCCCATGGTTACAATAGGGTATATACCCAGTAGACAACCCCTCCTCCCCCTATGTCAGAAATGTCCAGGAGGGGGTCATAGAAGAAAAAAGCCCCGCACTTTTGGCTTCAGTTTTTCTTCCGGCTTACTCTCTCCATTGTACTCCTTTCTCCAAGGTCCCAACAACCGGTTATAACCCTGCCGTTCTACCAACTAATTTGTGTATGAAATTGTGGCGGGTACGGCCACAATAATAACATTAAAAAAATTTTAAGTATGTTATCTAAAAAAAAAAAATGAAATCAATGTATTAATAAAAATTGATTAAATTATAGTAGAATGATTTCTTAACATGTATCAATATTAAATTTTCAAATATGAATCTTAAGCACTTAAAAAAAAAAGTTTCTAACACAATCCAGAATGTAACTCACGGAAATAGGTTTGTAATCTTCGCAAGCAGAAGTCATTAGAGCAATACCAATACTTGAATCCGCAACGGTCGTCCCAAAGTGATTTCGAGAATTACAGTTACTAAAATCAGCTAAGATGCAGAAGCTGGTGAGGTTAGCTAACAGCGGCCCATTGTCCTAGTGCTGGAGATAACAGGAGAAGACCTTGGCACAAGTTAATCAGGATACGACGAAGGCTAATTCCGCCCCTGATAAAGGCTATTGTTTCAATCAGCCAGTCCTTCCACCGGCCTACAAGTGCTCTCTTAGATCTAGTTCCTACTTGGTCAAGGTCAACTATATAGTCTTTCTCTCTATAATCACATATATAGAAGGTAAAGATTGTACTACCAATTAGTACTGCATCAGTTCAAACTGGGAAGACGCCGATGCCAATATAAACAATAACTAGAGGAGTATTGTAACTAATTCATTACACCATCCAGTCATTCCGGGATTCCTGTAAATGAGGTGAAGCTGCAAGAGAGGTCCACAAAGTGAAAAATACATCCTCCTATATCTCTCCTTTAGTTCTGTTTCAACTAATGACGATTAGGATCGTATATGACTGACGACGAAATTGATCTACCTCAGATAATAGCAAACTTAAAAATAAAAAAACCTCATACTAACAAAGCCATTTTTGGACCACGTCCTCCAGACAATATAGAGAAGAGGAGGGAGTTACAACGCACTTCAGAGTAGGACACTGTCGGTTGATCCACGACCATCTGATAACAAGAAAAGATTCACCATATTCCATCTCAGAGGAACATTGTAAACTAGTTATCATAATTATGCATATATTGTAGGAGTGTCCTCGATACAGAGGGATCGTGGAAAAATGCGGTGTTACTCGACAACTCTCCAGGGCTATGAGGAACAATAGAGATAATATTAACAAAACTATTCAACTCACTAAAACCTTCAGATTAATTACGGAGATATGAAACTGATTGTTATATCAACAATTATCATAAATTGTTCTTATTATCATTATTTGCTAAATTCATCATCAATTATAAATTGTCACATTCATTATCAAAAATGATCTTAAACTATCATAATTAACATGTTTTCAGCCTCGTTATTTACTATCTGTATTTATCTATAATCGATGTAAGAAGTATTAGTTTTTCTTTGTTACAAGGGCAATAATAACCATCCCTGTTTTTGCATTTCTCCATCTCTGATGTAATTAAGCTTGTTTTGTTAAAATAGTCTGAAGTAACCAGCAAATTCCAGGTCCCAATTTTCAGCAAAAAAAATCATAATTATTTTTAATTAATCTCTTACTTAAAACTACCATCAAGTAAAATTTAAAAAAAAATTTTTAAAATAAAATTTTCATTTTATAATTAAAGCCTAAAACCTGTTTTTACATGATGAACTAACACGATTTCCAATAACCCCTACTTTGTGTTCTCTCTTTTCAAATTCGACAACCTCTATAGCACTTACAATGGTAAAACTTACCTTTACAATATTGTATTTATACCTTAGATAAAAAATTATTATTATTATTATGTTTTCTTGTTCCCATTTTTGCTACAGCAGTAACTTCATCACAATGGGAACAAAATAAAATGTACTTTAGAGAAACGTTTTTTAAAAATTCTATATTTAAGCCCATTTCGTTAAAATATGAATGAGGATGTGACCTGGTTAACATTGAAGGCCATTTAATATTATTACATCAATATGACGAGTGTAATCATAATCGTTCGTACAGTTTATGAGAAAAAATTAAAAATGTGTAAAATTGATGAAATTAAGTGGCACTTACAGTAAGGCGATTTTAGTGAAACGTTGCTTTAAAATCACTGGCATGTACCTACCTAATATATGTACCTTCAATTCCATACAATATTTGTTTATAAGCTAGGCTGTTCACATACGTACACACACACACACACACGTATACCATCTTGCATGACTAAATTATAATGACTCAAGGGACCTTAGAACGAGTATTTCCATCTAAACCATAATTTCGAAATTTTGCACGACCATAATATTTCCTCTTTTTATATATTTCACATGTAGAAGAATGAACGTATAAATTTTGTAATAGTGCAATGAGAATTGAAGTGCTCAAGGTAAGTAGAACATAGGTAAAATATTCCAATTTAATTGTCTTTCAGAAAAATGCTTCTTCAGCATGGAATATGAACTTGACCTTTTACTTTTTTATAATTTTCATCTTTTGTTTTTTTAGCTGCTTTCTTTTTCTTTATCTTTATTATTTTTAAAACTTTTTTTAATTTTAATTTTTCCCCTTTATTTGCTACTTATTTTTATGTCTTTATTTGTTTTATGTAGTTATGCATTTTCTTAAACTATTTGTTTTGCTTTTTTAACTTCACTTTATATTTAATATATTTTTTTTTTTTGTTTAATGTTTTATTTTTTAATATTGTTTTTCTTAATTTATTTTTAATTTTATTTTCCTTTATGTTTGTCTTTTTATATTATTATTATTTATTTTATATTATTATTTCTGATTTTTTTTTGTTATCTTTCTGTTTATTTAATCTTTTTTTCTCTTCTAAAGATCATATTTAATATTCATGAACATCGAAATAAATGTATAGTGATCCTTAGAAACCATTTTAGACAAGTCTGAGAATTATCTATCAAATTTTCACATACTCTTTCACCATCTAATAGTAGTACATCTACATTGCCAATATAAATACTAAAAGATAAATTAGACTTAAACAAATATTATTAAAGCGGATAAAAAGGGATAACAAGAGATTTGGATAACATAAAATGGGCTTGGAACTAATTATCAATGCTTTTCATCAAATTTATTAACTTGTAAATCTCATCAAATATTCTTTGGATTTAATTACAATTAGGCCCTGATATCGATTGGTATTTCGCTTTATTAAAAAGCTCAAAAATAATTTTGAGCCCAAACAAACATAATTATATTAATTAATTTTAATTTATTATTTAACAATAAATTGATTACTGTAGATTATTCATCATGTTCTGTAGATTTCATGCGATACATTATTAAAAATGGATACATTTATAATTTATGAAACCAAGTCATATTGTACATCTACAGCATAGGTGGAATCACCATTGATAATTTAAGTATATAGGAATTGCTTTTTTACATATACAGTGATCAATAAGTCAGCAAGTGATATTACAGACGTGTAGAGCCCATTTTCATTATAGAAATAATTTTTCAGTTGATTTTTCACAAATATTACAGTTTTGACCGCTCACTTTTCTTGCAAGTGAACGAAATACAGTAATATTAAACACATGAAGAGTACACCCTTTATACAAATGTATTCCAGTACTTCCAAAAAGTTCAAAAAAATGTTTTAACACTTTTAGAGATTGTTTTTTTTCTTTGAATCAATGAATTCGTTTAATGAAAATTTTGCTGCGTATTCATTCTGAAATATTCTACTTTTTTAAAATTATTTCAGGCTCTCTGAAAAATGTTATACTTTTGGGAGACGATTAAGTTGGTTGGGTATGGTGGAAAAACTTCACACTTTCGACACCCAATGTAACATGTATCTCTGTTAACCTAAAAAAAAATGTTCTGAATATTTAAATATTGACATGTTTCGAATTAAAAAAATGATTAGCTGATTGAATTAACTAAATTAAATTGGTATTGTAAAATAATTCTTTGGAAAAAAAATTAATCAAACGTATCGATGATCTAAAGGAAACTTATACGAAGTTCTTCTATCACTCTTATTGGTGATTAGCCAAAGCTGGATTTTTTAGCTATAGTATTATATTATTATTATAATCTTCTAGATAATTTAACTGGATATATTCCATCTGCAAATTGTTTTGGAAATGAAATATAAAATTAATAGATTAAAGTCTAATTTTTTTAAATGTCCCCAAGTCAAAAATCAATTATCTATAAAGAATACTGTAAAATAATTCTTTGAAGATGAAAATAAATAAAGCGTGACGTACATATCGACATTTTAAGCACACTTAAACAAACTGGGGGAGATAAGTAGGTGAGATAACACATTTCAATGATTTTTTTTATAATATTAGAATGGGTCCCAGGAATTTCTAAAAAACATTCACATTTTTAATTAATATGAAAATTCGTATATAAAGGTTTCAAAAAGAGGTTAAAACTAATCAACTCGATTTTTCCTAAAAGTTTTTTTTCTAGTCTAGTTTAGTTGAAACTACTTTTAGTTTTGTAATGTTTTATACATTTAAACTCATTCAACGAGATCAAAAGTCATTTTTTCTTATTCTTCACGAGAAAACATAACATTTTTTTTTATCAGAAAGGTTTTATCCTCATTGAAAGTTTGATATTCTTAAAACTTTTTTTTTTCTAAGGAACTTTATTATTGTTTATTTAAAAAACTAACCATATCCCATTTTTAATAGCCATGATAATTAATAAATGATTTGATAATTAACTTACGTGGTAAGAAGAAAATATTTTTTTAAGTTTGATTATAAATTTCCGGAAATTAGAGAAATATAGACCTATAATATATCGTTGAAAAGCCAAAGATCTTAGAAATATAATACTCAATATAGAAAGTCGTAGATGGTAATGAAGAATGACGAAGACAGCATAAATAAATGTTTTGTTTCAACACGAGTTTGACAGTGCGGGCGCATGCGTATATTTCCGTTCCACCAGCCTATTAACAGTTGACTTGTCGACATAATTATTAAACAATCACTTTTTTTTTATTTCACTTAACCTATATTTGAGCCTTTCAGATGACAAGAGGACTAACGCCTTGGAAACAGTATAATGGAGGGCGTAAGCTAGCAGAAAAAGGAAAGATAAAAAACCTCATATGCCTTTCAGGGGCGTGGTAGAGAAGCAGGGGAAGAGTACTAGCCAATCACTGGCAGCCTTCTGCTTTAGTTTATTTTACAATGTAGGACATTCCTATTAACCTCAACGTAAAATTTTAGTGGGTGTGGTCTTTTTTACTTCATTTTTGCTTTGAAGGAGTGTAGGGTTTGCCATCTCTCTGACTAAATCATTCTTGGTATTTTCAATATTTATAATCTATAACAATTCAGCATCGAATAAATGGTCGTCAAGAGCACTTTTTATATTTTTTTGCTATACTTTTGCAAAAGAAAAATTATAAATTTCGAAGGGAAATATTGGACGTATTTTCCGGAAAATGTTTCTGAAATTAGACGTAATCAATTTTACAACTGACTGGCTGATTTCGACAGTTAGTGCAGGGAAGTATTGTCACAGAGAACAATAAGGATATTGAGTGTTAAATGTAAAAAGTTTTAACATACTAACTTTTGTAAGTATAGAATTGTGAGCAGCCCACTTTAAAGTCCATGTTATATATAAAATGAACAGGAGATCTTTACAAATTTTTTGGGCACCGTTTTTTCCAAAACCTATAATTTCATTATTATTATTATTATCCATTACTATATTATAGTTTAAAAACGTCCAAAAAGAAAACAACACGAACTAGGACTAAGTAACCTATCAAAATGATTGATAAAGTAAGGAAATATTTCTCCATTTAGCACAATTTAAAATTTAAACTAAACATCATGAATACATCTAATATAAAAATATTTCTTCTAAACAAGGATTAATTTAAGCTTAAAGTAGGGTGTAGGAACACTAAGTGAAAGTTGTGTGACGTAGGCAACATGCTAGATTTATTTTTTATTTCGTTATGTTGTAGAGTAATTATAAGTAAATTGCAAGTTTTACAAAAAAAATTGTGATTGACAGAAATGGAAAATTTGAAAAAACATGCACATAGAATAAGTGATCATTAATACTCGATATCTCATATATTTCAATCATAAAATATAAAATCTCTATTATAATTAACTATTTATCACAACGAGATAAGAGGGTTACGACTCCTAAGTGTACACCAACAGCTCTTTAATCAACGACTAATTGTCCGGCGTAACTAACTATAATGTCATCCAGTCCTTGAATCGTTATCAAGGGAGGCCGTTCATTACGTTATCCATTTAGAAATTAATTAGTCAACATTGGGTGGTACATTGTAGTAAGATCAATATTACAATCTCATTAAAGGCGACATTTTAATGGTTTTCTTTAAAATTACAATCACCAAAAAGTTTGATTAAACAAAGTTTATATACGAACATGAACGCAAATGAAAAGTAAATTATTATAATTTCGACAACTTACTCAGAAGTAGAAAATTCTCAATGGTAATTGGACCGCAGCACTGTGTAACCAATTAAAGTATATAAAAAGCATCGATGACTGATTTTACATTCACATAAAAATATTGTAATAATTAATAGGAACGATAGAGCTTAAGCAGTATTGTACATAATATGTTAATAATGATAATATAGTAGACAATAATATAACTAGTAATAAAATGAATACAATATAGGTATAATGCAGTAATAACATTGCAATAGTATAGTATAATCATATTAATATGGCATTGCAGTGGTATTATGTTTTAAGATAGTTCAAGAAAATAACTATTTCTTGGTTTTAAATATGAACCGCTCCTAAGTTAATCAAAATGTAAACTTATATTAAACTCAATGTCTATTTTATTACTAATGTCACATTCTAATGTTTATTCATCAATTTCTGGACTAATGTTCCCAAAATAATAATATTGTTTATTGTTCTTGTATGATTCTAATCCATTAAATTTTTTTTAAATGCGATTAAAGGGTTTAAAATTATATATGAAAAAATTAAAATTCTTATTTTTATCCAATGTTCGATATACTGTGCGGTGTATTAATGTGATGCTTAGAAATTACATAAATTATTAGTTCTTATTAAAATACGAGTGAGGAAGACGTTCTAATGATAATATTAATGAATGGAAAAAAGTTAATAAATAACCTGATAGAACCTTATATAAAACCTAATCATTGTTTATCTGTTGCACTTTGTTTCAGTAAAAGACGGGGTGAACAAACTACGGCTCATGACAGCTGTACGAAATCACAGATAGTAATAAGCCGAATTTTAAAAACCTATAAAGCCTTTAAAATTTCAACTAAGCTTTAACATGTTAAAATAAACTAATAAAGATAAAATTTGTTTCATTCTGAACTAAATTGGTATGAGAAGAAATATTTTTGATCTTACTTAAGACTGAGTCAGTAATAATTTAAGTTAAAATTCCATTATAATTAAGTTAAAAATAAATTTTGACCGAAGATGAGCAATATACGTTTTTAAAATTTTTTTTTTATAAAATATTAAGTTATATACTGTAGATTTAAAATCACCGAGGAAAAAATGACCTCAGCAAAGAAACAACTAAGAATAAGAAGAATTTTTCAATAAACTATTTCAAATACTTCCAAGAATTATATATAGATAATTTACTTCACAGTGTTTCTAAGTACATTGCCACTAACTTTACAAAAAATATGATTAAAGGTTCTCTCTGTTAGGAAAATTACCACTTTTCAATTAATTCTTTGACTGAACAGATTTAGGTATAAATTCTAAATTAGGAGTTAGGAGTTAGGATTATGGCTGATAATATGCCTTGTTATATGGTAATAGGTAGTAAAAACTATGATAAATGTTAATTTTAGTATAATTATAGTATAATACCTTTTTAATTTTTCCTTGAAATTACGAATTTTCTATTGATTTAACTTAAAAAAATAAAATGAGACTGAAGCCACAGTACCAGCAATATCACGACAGAGGCACGCAGGTGGCGTTTTCTCATATAAATATTGATTACATACTGTTTGTTAGATGATAATATTTTAGTACCATATTCTCATACCAACGAGATATTCTAATGTCAATATTTATTTCGAACAATGATATATTTATATCTTCTGCTATTTTAGAGTCTAATTAGAGTTCCCTTAAATTTATGTCTTAGTAAACATAGACCTGTATAAATCCAAGCCAGGTAAAGACTTTTGAAGCTCATAATAATGCTGTATTTAATGGCTTCTGCTTACTCAGTGAATCGATTCTAAGTAGAGATAGGATTCTAATTTAATATGATTTCCTCCCTCAACTCTAATCCAATATTCAAATTTCCCGATCTGGAAGTTTCCCCAAATCTGATAAGCGATGAGAAAGATTATCTCTATCACTTCTGCAAGCCGCTGTTAATGTATTTAACTGGTAATATTTTGTCCTATTAAATATCCTCTGAGATATTCGAATTTTTTGTTACCTCCAGACAAAATATTTATGGCTATTACCTAAATAACAATTTTAATTTCCTTTTTTTGTTTTAGAGAAATCTGGAGAATTATTAGTGTTATTTATAGAGCATTACTAAAATATATATGTAATTCTATCTCCAGCGGTATTCATATAAACAAAAACATTGTATAAACCAAGCATCTCTGAAGATACAAAACTCATTAAAACATGTTATTCTTGTTGATTGATGTTGATTTTGATAGTGTCAATAAATAAAGGAAACCCTAGTAACAATCAAACGCCACTATATTGCAAGAGTAAATGGGAGCATGAGATTCTCGAAGCTGATTACTTTAACATTTTAGTATTAGTTATATTAACCATTAGTTACTAGCCAGGAAAATTGTTATAGAAATTTTTTTGGGAGTAGTAAAATCTAAAATTTTTAAACAACCGAGTTAGCCTGCAATAAGCCCTCCTCCAGAAATTTTGCTAATTTCCCTGTAGTACAAGAGCTTAAGAGGAGACAAAAATCAGTTATTTTAATCCCATTTTTGATTACTGTCATGAAAACTATATATAATTACTAGTTAGAATTGGTGAGTCTGCCAAGTATAGATAGGTAGGGGGAATTAAAAATTGATGCTGTCTCAAATTGTTTTAAAAAATCACTTTTTCATTCTGAGCTCCATAACTTTAAAATTACCAACACTGGAAAATCTAATACATCATTCAACGTAGAGTGAATTTACTAAAATATAAGCCTTGTTTACGTTCAATTGTTAAATATACGTTTTTAAAAAGCCACATTTTATGAAAAATCTATAAATAATGAAGTTATTTGGGGAAATCTATATCATAGGAACTATTCCTTGTACAGATGGTATTAAAATTAGTTTAAATCACTTTAAACTAAATAAAAGCTAGTTTAATGTGCTATAAAAAGTTTATGACGTTTATTATCGTAGGGATACTTTTGCTAAAATAAATTGATTTCTAGTTGTTTCGACAAAAATTCTTATTCAAATGGAAATGTGAAAATTACTACTTCTACGAAGATAACCTCATTAGCTACTTTATGGAAAATTAACCTAGTTTTGATTTGAGTGCTAATAGACATCGTTATGTCAAATGGTTCCTGAGCTATAGATTTCAAAAAAAAAAAATCACTAACCACTGTTTTTTTAGTACATTTTTTATGAAATGTGGCTTTTTAATAAACTATATTTCGGGAACTATTGAACGTAAATAGCTCTATTGTGCAACATATTTTAGAAAAACATATTTTTATTCTACTTTAAATGATGTTCTATTTGGTTTTCTAGTGTTGTATTATTTTAAAGATATGGAGCTCTAATTAAAAAATTAATTTTTTTAACGTTTTCAAACAGCCGTATGTTTATTTCCCCTAATTATACTTGGCAGGCTCATCAGTTTTGACTAGCAATTATAAATATTTTTCATTTTTCAAGTGATCAAAAATTGGGGTGAAATAACTGACTTGTTATCTACTATTACTTATATATATATATAATACTATATATTATCTTATACTATTACCTTTCCATATTATCCCACAACAACGCTTATAGGCTATTCTGCGTATACTAAGCTCTATAAGTAAAATGTTTCATTACAATTTTCACAGACTGAAGGCAATTAAATGTTATAATTCATTCTTTTTTGGTATTTTAAATATTGAGAGTGATAACCCCTTTGCAATCCTTTGTGATGAAGTACCTCGTACTAGAAACCATAGTTAATTAATTTTTACTTAAATAATATCGTTCTGCTAAATACTATGATTTCTCAATATTATTCACTTCAAATCGGCAACAACTTTTAAAATATTACCTTTATCAATAAACATTTTTTTATGCAAGAATGGACCAATAAGTAATGATAAAAAGTGATAACAGTGTAAAGCAATGTAGATATGACAGGATTTTTTTTCTGAAATTCAAATTTTTGACTAATTATGAGGTTTTAAAGTACATGAATATGAGACAATAGTCCCGAAACGTTGTGCTACAATATGTTAATTTAAAATAAATTACATTCAAATTGCAAGTTTTTCAACTTCAAACATTTTTTTTATTGAATTGACTTAATACACTTCCTAAAGAGAAAATCCAGAATATTACCTTTATCGTATTGGGAGTACTTTATCCGATTCAGAACGTGATACTGTACCCACCTTTTTTTTTGAGAAAATTATTTCTCAAATATCCCACAGCAAAATGACAATGATTTATTTATTTTTACTGTAGTAACGAATTTAAGGTAATTGTAGTAGACGTAAGGTCTCAATTTGTAAGACAAAAAAATAAGATTTGGCATTTAGTAGTGAGTTTTCCCAGAACAGGGACGATACTCACATCATGATATATGATTTGAAACCCGATGCCTAGAAATCAGAACGTGGGATTACAATCCTTTCTGCAGCCGCCACAGACATTTACCCCATAAATACCCTAACGACGACACCCTGGACGACGGCCCGATTGAAAGGAGATTACAGCAGTTTGTCACAGGGGTCCATTTTCCTCAAGGCTAGGCTCCCATCAGGGATAAAAGATGGCTCAGGAAGAGGCTTAAATTGACAGAGATTTAGTGTCGCAGAAAATATTTCAAGTATAAAGCGAGGTTGTTCTCGGCTATATTATTGGATTCCTTGTCACTTTACTATCCAACATAGACTATACCACAATTTACCTCCTAACATTATATTTAACTCCATAAGCTTATCTAATGTACTAACATTCGCTACATTATGTCTTATTTTACTAGAAACACGTCAACATTAAATTAGCTAATAAATTACAAATGTATGTAAGCTTACATTAACATTACATTAGATTAACAAAAATTAATCTTAAAGCATAATGTGGCTTGAAGGAGTTTTTTCTCCTCTGAATTAATAAATTTTAATTTAAAATTCAATTAGAAAATATATCACAAAGTATTGAGTAACCATTTAATTATATATGATATTATAATAAATCTTACTTAAATACATTTACAGTGAAAGTTCCCGAATTGGTAAACCCTCTTTATGGACAATTTTAATAAAGTCTCGTTTAACAAAGTATGGAATCTCTCCACACCACCAGCACCCTCTGTTCTATAAAGGGCAGCAGTTATAAAATATGAATGGACCAGTACTGAAATCTGGGGGTCATTTTCAAAAAAGTTACAAAAAATGTTACATAATAAGTACTGATTTTGTGGAACATATTACAACATTAACGAAAATTTATCAAGTAAATAAACGTATGCATTATATAATTTATATAGTTAATTATGTAGTTAATTAACTACTAATTAATTCTCACCTCAAATACGTTGGAAAATTTATTTTATTCTGAAATTATATTTCAAACAAACTAACCAAAAATCTAAATTTTTTATTTAGATAGTTTTATTCTAAACTTCCCCTTGATTTAATCGGAAAATGTTTTCATTTATTTTATTAGGGGGGGATTTACACCACATGGGAACGTTTAATTATTATGTTCCCAGTATTCAGTAAAGAAAATATATATAATTTCATTTTCTGTTCTTTCTATACAAACCCCTTCTTACCGAAACCTCTGTATAACGGGCAATATAGTTTTACCGTGGGTGTCCGTTTTATAGTTACGGTAATAAAAAATAAATCCTTGTGATCACACTCTACTTTTCTGTAAACTTTTAAGATGAATTAAGCTAAATGTTATTAAAATATTTTTACTTGTCCACAGGATGAAAACTCTATAGGGGACAGTTGCACCAAGAAAGAGAAGGACAAAAGTGCCAAAAGGAAGTCCTATCTCAACAGGTCCCACACCTCAGAGCCCATTCCTCCTACTACAGGTACGTCAAACCTTTTTTTATAATTATAAAAACCTATTTTATTATTATTATTATATAATAGTTGTTACATTATATAATAGTAATTATTAGGTATATATAAAAAAAATGTACAGCATTGCTATATTTGAATTCAATTTTAATTGATAGTTAAACTTTACCAGTGTGTGTTCAAATGAAAATAGGAAAAAAAAAAATTGTTTAAACATATGCTTAGTACCAAATGATATTGAATTTGATATTGAACTCTCGTTTTTATTATTTAAATGTAATTTTTTATTTTTTTACTTTTGGTACAACATCCCTAAGAATCAAATGATGTTTGCTGCGGTATATTAATTTGTATGAAAATGAAACAATATAAATTAAACTTATTTAATTTATTTTAGAAGAATTACTGGCAGCTATCGGGTTATGTAGCTTAAACATAATACTGTTAAATTTTTTTCCCGTTATTACTTCATTCCGCCATTCCACAAAGTAGAATGAACAATAAGAAAACAAATAGGAAGGAGATAGTTGACCGTATGAAGTAAATTGTAGGAAGATAGTCCGGGTGGCGGTCAATAAAGGTATAAAAATAGTAGAAGTTAATTATTTATAGTTAACTAACGTTTCGCCCCACTATGCAGGGCTGTGAGATAGAAACAAAGATCACAACTCAACAGTTTTCTGAATAGGTTTCTTGGAAGGATAATTCAGTCGAGGTGGATTACGAAAATAGTTGATAGTTAAATTCATCATGACAACCAATAAAACTACTTTTTACTGTGCTAAATAAAAGTAAAAATTAACAAAATTTTACATTAAAAAAAAAGAAGAAATAAACTGATTGTTACCTATTTTTTTTTCTTACCTTCTAATATCTTTATTCACAACTTATACAAATACACATAATAGATTGATTACATATATACAAGCATTTCTAAAGAATCTTGTATTGCCGGATGGCATTTTAAGAGGGGATACATTGTCCGCTGAATGCGGTTTATGCAATGATAGCATGTTTGCCAGGGGACTTAAAATGGTAATAGTAATAGAATGGGGAGAAACCATTCCGGCTGGACGAATGATGTGTTCAACAAATGGACATAACAGCACCTAAGGGACGTCTACCTGATAATTCTCTAGAAGAATTTAGGAGACGTACAGGTTTAACGTATCTAGACCTCCAGTTTATTTATTATTCTTAATTTTTAATCGAAACTTTTGGAATAATCACATGAAAAAGATGAATAATACGTCCGATATTTCGAAGGCTATGGCTGACAAAGAAAGCGGGATCATACAGCTGCTGCCACCTGTTTGTGAAGTCGGATCTAATTGTCACACTCCATTAGCTGGAAACTCCACTTCAAAGGAACAGCTCTCGGGCACTGGGTCGATAGTGTCTGCGTCCTACCTCCCCGACGTCTGGCTCGGCTAGTAGGGTCTATCCGCTGTCACAACAACGGATTATCGGTCATAAGCTTATTATATCATAT
>NW_027109100.1:200643-242860 GCF_000696795.3 Halyomorpha halys
TTTCAAATATAAGAGATACTTTGGGTATAGTATGGGTATAGTATGGATAATAGAATTTTATTATATAAAAAGACTCTTAATCTCAGGGCGGGTTGCTAGGCAATCAGAAACAGGGATTTACAATAATTACAATTAATTAAATTATTATCTATTTTACCCATGTATTTAAATTTAGTTATAACCAAACTAACCAAGTTCACAATCTTTCTTTGTTGATCCCTGGTATCTTCTTTTCTTATATTGTTCTGTCCTAGCGTCCAAAATGGCTTCCTTCTTGACAGAAATTGATGAGGACCTCCTCATCCTGAAGACCTCCTTTCTCTTCTCTCCTCACACAACGAAATGACCTCTTCCAAAACGAAAACCTGCCTTGAGGTTACATGTAAACATCGATTGTCCCCAAATGATTTATTTTCTGAATATTATTCATTTGCACTATATCTTGATTTCTATTTTTCCTTTAATTTACTGTATTTTCAATTATGATGGGAAGAGTTAAAATAGTTTTTATGATATTTGAATCTGCTCAACATGGCCTTAATTCAACGGACTTGACTGAAGAATACGTACCGCCATCTTGGCTTTGTTTTGAATCACGAAGTTATTATAGACAATGAAAATTGGTTAGCTTGCTTTTTGGATAAACAAAACAAATTAATATTAAACTGATACATAAAATAAAACATATCAAAAACCCTTTATACATCAAAATATGCTATTTACTCAAAAAGAGCATATTACAATATATATATTTAAATTTATTCCATTAGCGATTTGAATATTATTTTGGACAATCCAATTTATTGTTTATTATTTTATTTTTCTAACTGTTATTTAAAAAAGTATAGTTCTAATACGAAAAAACTTCTGCCATGAACATCTCTTTTTTTTATAGTCTCTTATTTTCTTCCGTGAAAATTGCATTTTCAGGAATTTTCTGATGGATCAGTCTATACCTGTATGTTTCTATGTTAATGATTTATTGTTTGAGAACAACAGCTACGGGACAAGATTTCGAAATGTATTTATATTCAGGAAGGAGATTTTTACATAACTAAGCGATAGTGGTGGATGGAATCTAATGAAATTGATATTAGGCTTTTGATGAAATTTGGGAGTTTACGAATTACAGTTACAAAAAATATCCTTGATCTTACCGGCCAACCCGATTTCTGGCCTACCTAAGTTTGTTCTATACCAAATAGGTTTATCCTATCAGTATATATATTTATTAACTGTAAGGATATAAATTCTGCTAGACCCTCACTCTAGCGAATTTAAAGATAATTTCTTAAACCACAAAATTCTGTAAACGGATTTTTGATTTAAATGATTAGTAGCATGATTAGAAGGGATATACGAAAAAAAATGTTAATAACAAGCTAAATTTTAATGGTGAATTCTACAACGCGAATTTCGCACATAATAGGAGAATCGCCCGATATTATTTTCATGATAATCTGAAAACTATCCACTTTTAGACTTTTAAGAAGAATAAATAATAATTATATCAGGCAAAGAACAAAATAAATTGTTTATGTTAAATTTGTTATGACAGCTTACATTTGGGCCTCAAGATCAATCTGTAAACAGAGCCTTGTTTTACACAGTTTGATAACATAAACATATTGACTTAAACAAAAACTTCTGAGAAGGTTGAAGAACAACAAGATGAAAGATGTTTTCATTACTCAGGGTTTATACAATGAAAATTTAAGTACCAGCTTGGCACATCTCTGTCATATAACTAATAAATAAATACTGCGTGGCCAAGTTACAAAATACTCACATATTCTTGTAAATCTTTGGGCATCCGAGCCAGTCTTCTTTGGGACAACAAAATACTAGCTAAAATATAACCAACTACAAAAAAAAAAAAACATTTCTTTAGATAGACATTAAGGAACTTGAAAAATATTAAAACAAAAAAGTAAGAAATAAATTAAAAGACTTTGTTATGCTAATTTCAATATGTACATGTCCGATTTGAAATTATTCTTACGTTATATAGATTGTCCATTTAAGAGGGCTTATAACAAGATAGGACCATAGAAACGGATCAGTAACCATCAACGTCAATCATCTGCATAACAGTAATTGCATGGATTATGAAATATTACAGTTAGAATTCCTTGTAATTCCAATAGTCTAGAAAAAAAAAAACTCATAAACTTTTTTGTTCCTATGCATAGATGGATTTTTATGTAAAAAATGTTTGAAAAACACGATGGTCAAAAGTCTGCCTTTCTCTGGGGATCCGTAGGGCTACTATGACAATTTTCCTCAAAATTGCAGCTCAATATTTTTTGGTGTATGATCAATAATTCTTTAAGTAATACCAGTAGCTGAAATATCATTATAAACTAATTAATAGCGCATTTGAGGCCTAATCTTGAACTTATCTTTATGTTAAACAATTCCCGAGATACAGTTCTTACAAAACTAGTTTTTTGTTTCCCAAATAACGGAAAATTATCATTTTGTGAATATATTTATCGATCTAAATATACTTATGTTACTTTATGTTTCATTTAACGAACTTCAAATTAAGCCCTAATAAAAATCTTATATTACGTATTATATGAAATGATCTTCCACGACCAATGATTTTTATAGTTGGATCACTTGGGTCCGAAACTCCTTCAAAAATCACTTTTTATGTGTTTCACGACGCATTTTTGTACATCCATGTTATTTTTTAAACAGTAACAATACCTTTAACATTTGCCAAGTACATTACACAATGGAGAGTGCATAGAAGTACAATGTCTAGTTGCTAAGAAAAGAAAACAATTATCTTTCCCAGTCTACATTATCTACGCCTTTCTTTTCTTTTTTCCTTCAACAATCTGCAGTTCTATAGAAGAGCCTTGTCCAAAGAAATTCACTCTTCTTCCTCGGCCTTGATTTTATTCTTCCTAAAAGGCTTCAGAATGCTCAATGGCAAGAAACGAAGTCCGATCTACGATACGAAATCCACGACCTATAATACTTTATATGGTCCCCATGTTCTGAAACAGGCCAAGGGCAGACAGGCTAATGTGGTTATGGGGTACCCACCTCAGAGAATTTTATTAAGTCATCGAAGTGAATATCATATCATTATTTGCTGTTTATTTTGAGGTCTTAATGTTGTATTTTTTTATTATTTTCAAATCCTCTTTATTGATATATAGTTACGATTACAAATATATGATAATACAGTGTATTTATGTGTACGGCAGACTTTGTTTGCCGTATGGCAGTATAAGTTCTTAATGTTGTAATACAAAAGATGCAATTATATAGCACACAATGCTCACATCTGTGTTATATCGCGTTATATTAAACATCTGTGTTATATCGCGAGATCAATTTGAAAAGATGTAATACTCAAAACAAAAGTATACTTCATATTTTTTAAAATCTAATTCCCTTCGCAACATTTCTCGCAGACTGTAACTCTGGGTAAAGAAAAAAAAATTCTGGAAGATACATGAGACTGTCGGAACCAGTAACAAGTACCTGTCTCCTTTTTAAATCACATCGTATATTCAAAATAATGTATTTATTATTGTAGTTATTTATTTATAAATAAAAGGATTATGAACAGTAAAGTTGATATTCGTATTCAGCATTCATAAAACATAATTGAGAAATTTTTGACACCTGTTCCCTATTTAAATGGAATTCCGTTTCATAATTTTCACTCGCGCTCACTACAAAAACGAAGAAATGGCTAAACAAAGAATCATGAGAATCGAAATAGTTGATAATTTTCTCTTCTTTAATCTGAGTATCAATTTATTTATTTTTTCTCTTCTTCATCTTTTTTCTTAAATTAATTTTCTTTTTCATTAGAAGTCAATTATTAATTTTTTTAAATCCATAAATGTCATTGCTTTTGTTATTAACTTTACTTTTCTTTTTTTAAGAGTTATTATTTTAATCTGTTTATTTTATATGAGGTTATCCCCGCCATAATCAATTGATAAAAAAAATAATAAATGTAGCTCTTACATTAACCATGCAAGGCCCACCAGGCCGATCTGGTATTAAATAAAAAAAAATTGAGTATCAAGTATAAAATAGAACAACAGATGATTATAAGCAAAAATATATTAATTTTTATACTTTCGGAGTTCACAAAATTGAAACTAGCGTCCTAAAAAACATAAGTGAACAAATTTTTAGAACACCCTAATTTCCCCACGTAACCCCTCCCCCCTTTCTGTTCCTCATTATACTGAACCATATTAGATTAAGAGCCGATGCTCCTAAAAAAATCCTAAATGAAAAAAATATAAAGTGAAAAATTAAAAAAAAGATTTTGTGAATTGGTGATCATATAGCTAAAATTCTTAATCAGCATCCCAAAAACAAAAATGAACAAATTTTCAAAACTTTCCAACTATAAGTATCATAGTACAGGACTGAACAATATTAATATTAAAGACACATGAATTGAACTTTAATTTATTTTTCAACAACAAAACTAATTTATTTATTAGACAATCAATGTGGTGGAAATATCTGAACGTTATTTGCTGCCAAGATCTGAAGTGTCAGCATATTAATTAGAAACCAGACTGCACTTTTTTGCTTCAAGAGATTACGTCTTATTACTATCAGAGAATTATTTATATCTGTTCATTGATTCATTGATATATATAACATTTTACGCATTAAAATTTTATCATCATGAAAAGGGATCATTTATGATTAAATCTATAAAAATTACTCTATACTATAAAACTTCAGTAGAACTTTATTGACTAAAAAACGTAAAGAATATTGAATATGAATGATGGATTGACTTTGAGTATCATTTGTATTTGATAACCTCCAAATATACATTTCCTTATCGCTTTCAACATGCTCGAGGTGTCTAGAAATCTGCAGAATGATGTTGACGCTAGTAAGTACTAGGTAAGAAAATATCTTGAGCCTAAAGCTCTTCCCCCTCACACCCTTCCCTACTATCTATTGCTATATCTAAAAAAAAATCCAATTAAGTTCCAAAAAATTTTTTAAAAAAAGGAGTTATCTTCGATCAACATTTAACTGGAAATAACAATTTTTCCAAAATCATTGGAAAATTCATTTAAATAGCCTCTAAGAATTCCTCAACTTCCAGCATCCTTCTTTACTCTTCTTCACTTTGACTACGCATTCATGGTGTATGCTGGACCATGCAGACTTAAAATATTAACGAATTATTTCTTAACAGTTATTTTCGGTGACCCCATAAACTCACATCTGTCAACAAGGGTGGCTTTATCCAAATTCCAAACTTTAAAAATTTCTTGGTTCCTATTGCAATCCTTAACAATTCTTAACTTTTCCACTCTGCGTTCTTTCATCCACCTCAATACAATATCTCAATTCATCAATCATTCCTACTGGCCATTTTTGGTCTTCCTTATTTGTCGCCAGTCCTAAGGCCCCTTCCCTAATCTCATTTAAGTATCATTTCTTTATCACTCATAAATTCATTTTAGTGCAATATCGTGCAGATATGTAAATGTCTATTTCTAATTTGTCTACTCTTATTTATTTTGATAACATGTACTATTTGTCTCCTAATATTAAATTGAATAAATCCTAATTCAGTCTGACAGATGCTGCTTGAATTTTACATTACTGTTATTCTTAGTGGACTGAGTGTCGTCCCACGATAAAGATTAATTTTTCTTCTCATTTTATTAATCAATACTGTTTCTACTTTCAATATTCTGCGTGCTTGCTTATTATTATGTATATGGTGTGTTTAACATAAAGCTATCATAATAATTTATTTTTAAGTTGGAAACCTCTTCAAAGATTTCTCTAGCGGCACTCTTAAAAGAAAAATACGAAAGGTTCTCTCCAAGTAATGCAAGTCTCGTGTTTGTAAAGGACTCCCCAAGGTTGTTTTTCCTCTCACGACTTCGACCCTTAATACAATTCTTCCACCTTTGACTTTGACATAGTCCTCGTTTGATTCTCTCAAATTCCAATGTTTTTTTTTTCCTTTCATCCTACTCTCCTATACTTAAACTTTAAGATGTTCTAACGAGAAATACTGTTTCTTATGTATCACTGTTGGTCTAGCAGTACCACTTCAATATATGATGGTAGAATCTCAACCAAGGAATGATTTGTTCCATCAAATTAATCACATTATATACATATATACACACACCAATCTGTTGTTGGCATGTAATGTATACAACCAAACGCTAGTCTGAATCAGAACATTTTCTTAGCCACTCAATTATTCCCAAAATAGACCCTGTCAATAATATACAATACTTAACTAACTGTTAATCATAGTTTCTATTTATTATTTGTAGCTACAATTATCGCTTTTTAAATTTAGATAATTAGAAACATAAGTGCCTTCTTTTTTTTATTTTAGGACGAAAGGTAAAATTTCATTTTTTATTCACGATTTGTGCGATTACGATTTTGTAATTATGGCTTCGCAACATAGAATTTCAAAATCATTAATATTTGAAAAGTTGCATTACATGTTTTAAAAAATTACGTAGACTAAAATCTGTCTATACTTGTTTATTTGTTAACAGGATTTCTTTATTTTATTGTAACCCACATTCCTGTTAGTTACTTAGTTCCGAGCCCTAAATCAACTGCAATTAAATAAAGGATATGATTTTCAGAAGCACAGATAAAAAACAGAAGCTGTTTTTTTCTTTTGAATTAAAGATAAAAACACAAGAAATCCAGCGATTAATCCAACCGTCAATAACACACAAGTTTTATACAATACCATTTTGTTTCTTACACAACACTGGGCGGCATCTTATCCACATGGCTGTTATACAGGATTTGAACCCAAACAAACAAACCTGATATAAACAGACACGAGTACAAAACTATTAGGTCAAGTATCAGTAAAATGTTTATTACTGCAATATACGTGCCATAAATGGAAGTCACTTCTGTAATGCATGTCTATAAAATATTTGTTAATAAAGTTCGCACGATCATATGGTAAAAATTGTAAATAAAATTTTCTTATAGATTACTGTTAAAATCTAAGCTATTATGGTCCAGAACTCATTACTATGTCAATCTTGTTAGTGATTAATTACTAACTCATCATCACCACAAATACATTAGTGATTTTGTTACGTATGATATATTGAAAATCTCTAATCCTCAATGAGTGTGTGTTTAAGCAACATACCAATTGCTGCAAAGTCTTATTGCTCAAGCTCTTCGAACCAAACTGTTAAAAACTTTCCCAATCCAAGAAGGCGACAGCAATAAAAATAAAACTGGCGAATTGTACGTAGCACTTTTCCAATCGCAGGATATCTGATACCGTACCTTTCGAATAAAAGAGAGAGCCGATCTTTCTAACTAACTAAACTTTCAAGATTGTCAAAGGATTCGGTTTCTGTAAGCGAAACTGTTAGACTTGATTTGATAACGTGACTTCACGAGAAGTTGATTTTCCACGTTTAGTCAATGTTAATAATATTACATATTAATAAGGGATGTTTTCCTATTGGTAATTAGAATTGTTTATCTGGTACTAGAGAAGAAGACAGGTAGTTCCTGGCATTCATTCAGGAACTGGTCTTAGTTTTAACTCCAGGATATCGTTCATAAATTTTTATAAAAATAAAAATAAGAGAAAAAACTTAACTACTTTGAAACTTGATTATATATTCTAGACAATATTTCGGACAATCCATCCAATATCTAGTCCACCTACTAATTATTCTATTAGAAGAACTGAGATCTTATCAAACTTAGCATTCACATTTGGATTTACATTGTTCGCATACGTTATGTATTACTTATGGTAAATCACTAGATGAATCAAGAAATTCAATTATTTTTACATTTTTATGTATTTGCCTTAATTACGCTATGTTTCACATCCTGCCTTTAAAGTATTTATCCTGACCACTAAAACATGTCATATCTTAATTCCTGAAACTGATGTAGTACTAAAATATTTAACATAATTTATAATTTAAATATTTTGTTTCAATTTTTAATTATACCTCTTTGCTTGTTAAATCTACTAGTTACTTACTTAATGGACTTGGCTCATTTTATTTATTTAAAAGGGTTCAGACTAATTACTCCCCACTTTCTTACTATCCATTTTAGTACATTGTTAAATATTCATTTTGTTAATGTTCATCTATTTCATTTTATGACTGATTATATATATTAGAGAGGGAGAGGAAGAGAAAAATTGTATTCATTTGGGACGTTAATACTATATCGTTATAACCGTTATTCAGCCAGATTCGAACATTGAAAACAAATAGAATCAAAATCTAGCTATGAAAGAATAATGGTTTCTTATTTATTATTTGAAGAAAAATGTTCGAAGTCTAGCTACTTTTTTTAAACAGATCATAATTACTAGCCATTTTCACTACTTTTTTAATACTACTTTTTTTCTTTTCTTGACTGCCACCCGATCTATCTTCGATACTTCTAAACTCAATCGTTAATTTCAGACAAGACAGGTACATACACAATATACATAGCCAGCCTGTCATCGAGAGAATGTAAGCTATTCCAAGGCCTCCCAGGTATTGGTTAATATTGTCCCCACCTATATTGAAAATTGTTTTGCGACAGGGTACGATCAAATGTTGCGGTAACATTCTAAGTTTTATTATAACATAGATGGCATGAAAGCAGATTCATTTGGATTAACTTGGACAAACTAAACTGAAACAATTAGGTTTCTTTGAAACTTTTTTCGTTAGAATTCGTTCCTCTCAATTATTATTATCCGAAGAAAAAAAATAAATAAACTAAAAAGAAGTAATCATTGCTAAAAGTTTAAATTAGGTAACTGTTTAACAATATAATTTTAGCCACAATATCATTCCCTCTAATAAGCACCGAGATTAAACATACGTCAAATATATTTATTTATTTAAAGACTGTAAACATTTGATAAAATGGCGAATTTATTCATGTCAACACTTGAAGCATGTCAACATCATGAGTTGATCCTGTATCTCGATAATAAATGAATAAAATTTACATCAAAAGCTTCACTAAAAGTAGCACTTTATTACTTTTCAGGCATCCTAGATCGCCTCACCTCATTGGGCGCGATGATAGACTTCCCAAACAGTTGATTCAGCTGGGCCTCGTAGGTTTCGAAATTCCTCTTCATGATGTCCATGCAGGGCCCTAGCAGCCTCTCGAAGGCGTCCACGTCCAAGAAGGCCACCTTGGTCAGCCCGACAGCAAAGACCGAAGCCGCCCTGGGCTTGCAGGTCAGAAGGGCCAGTTCCCCGAAGTACTCACCAGCTTCCAGCCGCTTTACCTCCAAATCGGTTCCATCCTTACCTTTGACAGTGACTCTCACCTTTCCGCTCTCTACGAAGTACATCCCATCAGCCACCTCCCCTTGCCCTATAATCTTTTGCCCATTTTGGAATGTTTGGGTGACAAGAGCATCAGCAACTGCCAGCCTCTCGTATTCGTTGAGTGCAGACAGTAGAGGGACACCGTCTATGAGCATCTCGTACATCTTCCTTCTCTTGAAAGCATGGGTCAAAACGATCTTGCGGAAGGTTAGTCTGTCCAAAACCCAGACAACACCTTCAGTGACTGCTTTGACGCTGGCAGCCCGGGGGACGTTGTAGAGTAAAGCAAGTTCGCCGAAACTGCCGGTATTGACGTACTTGTTGAGCAATACTTGATCGTCCTTCCAGGCTTCGAATACCCCTGAAGCAACAATGTAGAAATAATCACCTTCTTCACCCTGCTTGATCAACACTTCTCCTGGGAATACTTCCCTCTTAAACATAGCATCGAGTATTTGTTCTTTTTGCCAGAGGTCTAACGATCGGAAAATCAATAAGTTTTTCAAAGAATCCATCATCTTTGCTTTTTCTTTTTTATCTTTTGGATATACTGGAGCTTTATAATCCTCATCTGCTTCCGGATCGTAAGCTTCAGCGAACACGGATCTCCTTCTTTCACGACGGTCTGTATAGTCGTCCTCTACTTCTTCTTCGGTTTCGAATAGATCTGGGCGAATATAGTGGTGAGTGGTTCCTAACCTCTCATTCCTTTTTTCTGTGAGAAATTCGATTGCGAATTCGAGAAAATCTGAAGGTTGGTCGATCAAATATGCTACAACCAACTCGAGCAGGATATTGCGGAATTCGGAAGAAATTTTTACATTAACTTCTGCATTTGTAGCCATATTTATCAAATGTTCTAAATATTACTTCAATATAAAAAACCCATTAACTAAAATTTTTAATTATTGTTTACATACGGTCCTCTACAAACATATGAGGAATTGTTTTGATTAAATTTCAAAATAATAACAGATTTGAAGAGGTTAGCATTACGACTTTTCAAATTTTCGTATCTATTTATATTGTATATCGTATATATCGTAGTGTTAATTCAGAAGAAAATAATTTTAAATTATAACAAAATATAAAGCGAAGTAATATAAGTCAATTTTTTTTTTTTTTTTGAATAGTGACTTGATTAGATAATGGGCGGGCTTAATTTAAGATAGGACAATATGCCGAAAAAAAAGTCACATATTGAAATATTTCCGTTGAGCACTTTTGAAAAACCTACCAATATTATTTGTACAATTGATGATCATAATGTTATAGATAAATATGATAAGGTCTTATACTAACTAACATTATGGATAGCATTAGAAAGAAACTAAGCCAAACCATGCGATATTCTTGATCTTCATTCAGCTTTTCAAATTGATTTCAAGAGATAAATACGAGGTCATAGTATCATACTACAACTATTACAATTTCTTTCTCAAAGCATGAATTAATGGAAATTCATGAATAAAAAAGATATTTCATTTAATTAAGAAAGAATTCCCTCAATCACATTTTATTTTCTAATAAAATCATCAACAAATGCTAAAACCTAAGACGTTTCACTTCTAAAACGTCTCGCGTGAAATAAATTTTTCATATCCATAAAATTGTGAAATTTTGTTACGTAATAAAATCTGAAACAGAAAGTTCAGTTTTCTCCCTTTGAATTGCATGTGATTAAAATCATCATTCTAGTGATCTCTGCTTGTCAATCAATGTCAACGGTGACAAATACCGCTCTCTGTAGTATTTCCATTTAATCAATGAATTTTTTAATATCTCAACTTCTTGAAGACCTGAACGATGGTATATCCGTATTGATAGACGCCAAATAATCAACCCTTGGTTGAGGATACCATGATGTAGACTTCCTATAAGTAATAATATAATAAAATAAAATTTTAATAAATCTGTACCGTTACAGTACTGAACAATGAAGGGTCAATTTCAAGGGAGTACTGTTACTAGATCAACGGCTTGCAAGGAGGTGATTTTGTCGGAATCATCCTCGACCGCCAGATTTTTAACCAATTAAGGGTACCCATTATATGAGACTGAGTGTACCCAAAGGGGTCCCGAACCCACAGTGCTGACTCACGGCTACAATGAATGACAATAATTAACTGCCACAGCCGGATCCTTGGAATTAGTAGCACAATGCCTTACCACTGATCTGCCCACTCCCACATATATACATATATCCTTATAATGTTTTGTTGGATTAAAACAATTATCAAAATATTATGTTTGCTTAACATCATCCCTCTGTGTGTTATTTATAGTATACAAAATAATTTGTGTATGCGTTATAGGTTTTTTTTTTCCTCATATTATATATTTATAATTAAATTACGGCCTGAGTGAGATATTAGCTGACAAAGGCCGTCAGGTGATAGACTAGTTCAGCTTATTGAGATGTATATATAGAGGTACTGAACCAGGTGTGTGTGTGTGTATTATATATTATTGTATCTTTGTATTTAAATGAAAATAAAATAAAGAGGTTTTGAAAATAAAAAAAAAAACCCGAAATGAATCGTTGTCATTTCTAAGATAGGTACATGCATGGGATGTGATGATTAATGTTTTACTAAAATTGACTTACCGGAGTGCCGATCAATAAAATGATCGATTTTACATCTTTTTCCGATTTTCTCACAAATAGCTCTAACGTTTTCGATTAAACTCGGTACATCAATGAAAAATCAAACGATCTTCTTTAACCTGATTGAAATGATCAGACTGGACTTATATGTAGGATGTTTAAACAATCTTCATATACAGTACCTGTAAACTTGTTGATTTGTAATAATTAATTCTCTCTCATTTTCATTAGTAATGGCAAATGAACAACGAATGACGAGAAATGCATGAGCAAAAGATCTGCTCTAACATGAGGTTGATTGTGGAAGCACATGCGCTATGGTTTTTTTTCTTAGTTTCGTTGATAAATGCATTCGTTGCCATAGTTATTAATTATTAATTAGTTTTTACTTTACTTATGCTATGTATGAACCTTTCAGTTGACGGGTCAACTCCATAAAATTATTTTTAGTATTTCCAATATTGATTCTATAGGGTGTTTTTTTAAGCCCGATAGAACTTGAAATTGTAAAAAATAACACAAAAAATTAAATTGTAATCAAAAATTTTTTTTTTATTCGAAAGATCAATACGTGACATTAACATTTGAAAATGATTTCGGGCATATGGGCACCACGGCTGTTCTTGACGAAGCGCATTCTGGACGTCCAATTTTGGGCCACTTTTTCGAGCACTGCTGGCCGTATGTCACGAATAACACAAACAATGCTGGTCTCCAAGGCGTCAATTGTTGCTGGTTTATCAGCATAAACCAGTGACTTCACGTAGCCCCACAGGAAATAATCGAGAGGTGTCAAATCGCACGACCATATGCGGCAATTTTGCTTATTAACAAACCCGTTAAGCCAAAAATGCGCCTCATCGCTGAACACAATTTTACAGAATGCGGTTCGTCAAGAACAGCCGCGGTGCCCATATGCCCGAAATCATATTCAAATGTTAATGTCACGTATTGATCTTTCGAATAAAAAAAAAAATTTTGATTACAATTTAATTTTTTGTGTTATTTTTTACAATTTCAAGTTCTATCGGGCTTAAAAAAACACCCTATATAACAATCTAGCATTCAATTAAGAACAAAATGTAAATTTTATTAAATTTTTGTATTTATGTCATACTTTTGTAAATAAATAAAGAAAAAGATTACTGTCGCCCTAATGTACAGCCGTTGTTTACAATGACACAGGACCATCTGTCAAAAATAACGGTCATGAATAGGGGATATTTTAGGAAATACATTCATCGCAACGGTTTTATCTTAATGCTGTCTCAATGATAAAGATAATTGATACAATGTCATAAGAGCAAATATTGCGACAGCAATTTGTTGGCTCGAGTCAACGACTGGGGGGCATTGGCTTGAAGAGCCATTGCACTCGTACACTCTTCCTGTTGTCTCTTACTTAAGCATCAACGACGGCTTATCAGCAGCCTGCTGCCGAGTAGGGATAAAATTACCAAAATTTGATATTCTAAGAGGTTTGAATGTTATCAGAAGACAGGATGCATAGGACATGTGGTTTGAAGGCTAGCATAAGACACATTTTCATGATATCTACGCACATAAAATACAAATGAGTGGTCGTCCGTGGATCAGATGGCTAGGTCTCAGATCTACGAGCGGCGCCGGTTCGAATCCGGCCTCGGAGCGTTGAATTTTTCATTAAGTGGCGGTCCCATAAAATAAAAAGCTTGACCCTCCACCATGTTTAAGACTAGGTTGGTCACCTGTAGATAACTAGGCGAACATCACCTTCGCTGTGGATTGGCTAAAAAAAAAAAAATACAAATGATGTTTGATTGGACCATGGTGGTAGGAATCCTCCTTCATAAGGGTTATTCAAAGGCAATAATAATTACGATAATGATTATCGAGTTCAATGGTTGCCAAATATTACAAATTCAGATTCGTTATAATTTGGGCCGTTTGTCGCGGGAGTTAAGCTACTGCCTCGTGACTGCAGCGACGTCGGTTCAAATCCGGCCTGAGTACTTTTATTTTTGTGACGGTTCCACAAAATGAAAAATTGATCCCCACCATGATTAGAATAGGTTAGTTATATCTGGATAAATCTCCCTCCCCCGTATGAAGATTGGTTTCTTTCTGACTGATTAATTATATTGCAGTTTTATAATGATGTTATACTTGCCGTGAGCACTGTAATTCTAATTTGGGGTTTTTAATGTATTAGCATTCATTCAGTTATTTTCAGAGGTGTAAAACATAATAATTCTATGGATTTTAAGATTAAATGCTGGCATGTCGAGTTATCGGTTTTCGAAGGTGTAGGAAATGAAAATATTTTATACATTTATTTTTTTGTCAACAGATTAAATGAAATGGTTAAAATATGTATGCGTGCAATACATAACAATAATAAAGCTAATGTTCTTTTGGGCTCCTCTACAGATTGACAGATTTCTGTCATCATAGCACTGTTACAAAAGAGATCCAGCAGTGTGAAAGAACTAATTTTAACCTGTAGAGAGTCAATGAGAAAAATTACCATTACTACAACCACAGACTAATCGCTAATACTTTAATAAAATTAAAAACTTTGAATAGAATAAATTTCGAATTCAGAAACAATCAAAGCAATCCTCAATATATCATGACATTATTCTACCACAGTGTATAAGGTAGGTGCAACAGTTCACTATCAATAAAAAAAAAATTGGAGTCCGTTAGATTGCAGTTGTGTCTGTAAATTCCACCTCACAAGTTAAAGATTTTTTTTCCCCCATGTTCTTCTTAAGTTGTATTATTTTAAAGTGAGATATTTTATAAACCTTTGCTGTATTAAAGGTTCATTTAAAAGCCATTTCAGTTTTGTTTTATTTATTCCAAAATGTATAGAATTTTCTCAAAATATTCAGGTTGTCTTAAACTTCTGACTGGCTGTGCATAATCCAGGAAAGCAATTATGTTGGTAACGTAATATTCTTGGAACGAAACTCTAGCCATAAACTAGTCGCATTCCAATACATAGAACATAAATATGCAGAAGAATGTATTATGCTAATGATATAAGAGAGACAGACCGGGAGTGACCCATTCGACAGGTGTCAGTGTGCCAGGGCCGTAGTCATGGCCACCGCCTCCTCCCATTCACTGCAGCTTCCATCGATCTGCACCCTCGGCCGACGACCTACAACACTTCCTGGTAGTGCCCTCTTCAGATTTGAGATCCTATTGACTGTTTTGAGTTTCCTTTTATCGAGTTTGCTAGCCATGTTAGGTTTGAATTCAAAATTATCTCAAGTTCTCTTGTTTTTATACTTTTTTACTTCATTAAACTGAAGAAGGTAAAAAAGTATGGGTCGGAGAACTCGGAAAAGAGTTGTCTGAAAAAAAAATGTGGTTTCGTTAACGTCATCCTCTGGACAATGCTATTTTTACTTAACAGGTCCACAGGGCCCGTGCCCAGAACTCCGCCATTCATAGGGCTCCCGAACTCCTGTGATTAATTAATCAAAAATTAACAAAGAAGTACGATAAGGTCAATAAAGATTGAGCAGTTTATCACTGATATCGGCAGAAACTGACATACTTAAAAATAGACTTTGAAGAAATAATTCACGATTTTTCTGATTAAAAAAAAAGAAAAGTATCAGTAAATAAAACGGTAGACAAATCAGCTAAATAATGTCCGCTGGATATATTTTAAGGAATACAGAAATCTAATAAATTCATATAATATTTATATTGACGGAACTTTAATCGACCCAGTACAATATATAAAATCACACGACTTATTGTCCATACACATTAAGAGGAACTTATTTGACTCAAAGAAATAAGTTTGAAGTGTATCAACTATTAATTTTAGGTATTGAATGGATATATTCAGTTTTATCCAGAATACAATAAATTTTATTTTGGCAAGTTTTTTTTTTCTTTTAATAGGTAAGCGGTTGAACGATAACCAAGCTAATAAATATTGGTAAGAGATGAAGTACGTATCGGTTATATTTTTCGTAGTAGATAAGTCCTTTATGAGGGACCGTTGACACCTCTTGGGGATATTTGCCCCTTGAGAACTGGACGCTGTCAGTAAATATTTATCGAAACCACCCTTGGAGAGAACCGCCATATTGGCTTTGCCTTCAGACAATCTGTTGACACAGTTGGTCGGCTCGGGCCCCTTTATCTGTTCCCGGACTTGGTCTCGCCCGCTGTTTGTCCGGGACTGTATCTGTAACTGTGTCTTCCAGGGCAACATTCTAAGAGGCAGGCCTTCGTCGACTAGGAGAAAATATAAATCTATATTTCACCTAAACCGTATTGTGTCTGATTCTAATTAAACAATTTCAATATACTTACCTAATCTTATAATTAATTAATGTACTAACTGGAAATATCTTATTTGATATAAATATAAATTAATATTTTTGCGCAGATATTATCGGATCAAATCCTGGTTCAAACCCCGAAAGGGTGGACCCTAAGAAAAATGAGATGGATATCCTCTTAATTAAAAGAAGCTTCCAAATTAAATTTCTTTAAAACGGGCTGTTAAATTTATGTATATATTATTAATCTTCATTTTTGAAACAATAGAAAATCCTTCTAGCATATTATGTAAATTTGTGCTTCATTAGAAAGGTTAGGATTATCATGGAGACAGGGATGGTTATAACTGAGAGTAACAAAGCCTTGAGACTCTCAAATCACAGTAAATAATGATCAGCCAACTTTCTCCAATTCAGGCATCATTAGGGTAGAAAAATAATAAATCGCATAAATGTGGTCAAAGACAGCACATCTCACAGAACAAAAAATGATACATCTATAGCAAATATTTCATCACTTCAAGACATCTCAATAAATACTGAAGAGGGAGATAAGATGAAATCGGTTGAAAAAAGTTCAATTTAAAGTAATTGGGAGAGAGAGGAATATCTAAAATCGCCCGACAATTCTGATCAAATTTCCAAACTTGTCGAAGGTCTAAGGAGCATTTTCTGAAATTTGCTCTTTTCCTAAACATTCTTGATAAACTTTGATAAACTAAAAGATCTTTCTAATAACATAAATGTCGAAAAACTGACATTTATAAGCAATTTTGAGTGTAATAAACATAATGAGCAATGTTTAACCACGAATTTCGCATTTTCAAGTTCTTCTCTTCGAAATCTCGAAATTCTGACTTTCTGGGTTTTAAAATTACTGAGAGATGATACTGTCTCCTGCCTCCCGTTATGAAGCCAACCATAACAAGTTCTATAACGCCATAAAAATAATTTATAATTACTAAAAGATGCAGTAATTATAAACCTCAACTTAAGGTACTAACAACAGTGAATGTTTTAAAATAATTAGGGTATGTTAAATAAATTAATTATTTATTTCTAGTAAGCTACAGGCAAACACAAGCCACCATCGATGACACCGCCTTCAGCGGACCTGGCAACCTATCTTACAATGTCATACTGGCAAACAAGATGATTTAGTTTGCCGATATATGTACATACATTTTTCATTTGTATATATTTAATTGTTTGTTATTATTTTTTTCTAGGAGGTCAGAAAAAAAAATTATAATTAGTAAATATTAATTAAAATGATTGAGAAAACCATTTGTACCACGCTAAACCCACGTTTTCTAATATAACTATATAATAATAAAATTATTTTCAGACATTTTCATTCACACCCCAATTAAATTATTAAAATCTATCTCCGTATATACAACTCGTATCTGTTACAATTTATATTAATTATTTTTTCCTTTCCTATGTATTTCCTATGTATTTTTTACTAGGTCTTTCTTTATTTTGTTTCTCTCGTGCTTTTATACCTAAAATATAATACATTTTAGATATAAAAATCCCAAGGGGTAATAAATCTTAGGTGTAATATTAATTAATACTACAAATTAATATTACACCCACGATTTATTTTTAAAACATATAGCACTATTGAAATTATATTAACTAATTCTTTAACAAAAAAAATCCATATATTTTTTATCAAAAAATATTCTTTTCTTTATATAATAATTTAAAGTTCTGAAAATCAAAAATTTGTCGCTTTTCCGCATGTTGTAATAATACTGTTTTATTATTATTATTAGATTTAGGATGATTTATTCTTATAATCATCTGTAGGTTGATGAATTTAAACTTTTATGCATTGTCCACTCTCCTCATAAAATATTACAGGAAAATATAAGCATATAATTTGCAATATTAATATAATAAAGATAAAATGTGATGACGTAGGATGAGCTGCCTTTGGTTTGCATTTATACAATTTTTTTTCCCGTCCTTGACTGGTGAAGCATAGCTTATTTAATGGTATTTGGAAGCCTTATGGTTTTGTTTTTGTAACATTTGAATTATATTCTAACAATCATTATTTTTCATCACTTTATGTTTTTTTTATATAATATTTCTTATATTAAAGAAGAGAGTTCATTTATATTTAATCTTCAAATTATTTTTGCTTCTATATATATATTTTTTTTGGAAGTCTGGTTTTATTATATTTTTTAATATTTATATTTGAGTATTTTAGATGCACAATACAGTCACTAGATATAACCCCGTATTTACCTCTTTTAATCGAATATCGAAACACTTCTAGTAAAATATACCTCAAGTAATACAAAATAATTTTATAATTTTTTCAAATACAAAACAACATTTTATTTATCTGGGATAGAACCAGTCTTCAATAAATCCAAACACCCACACCCTGGTTGGCTCAAAGCTGAAGACGACCCAGGTGGGCGGATAGTAGCGCAGAGATCTTACATTCTATTTCAGACTGACTATAGCGAGATCAAATTAATCTTCCCCGCTTGAAAGCCCCCTCCCAAGTTCTAATGAGGTCAACCAGGCAATTAGAATCGCTTTTCCGGAGGTCTTTGATGGGGTCCCGTCATTGGCCACTTTACCGCCCAAAACTTGTTTATCGCGGTTCAGTGCTCAATACACTTCCGGAAATACTTTTGAACTGTTTTATCCCCCTAAAGATCTCTCAACAGATACATTTAGGAATAATTTACCCTCATCCCTTTAAATAGGAACTATTAGAAAAGGTAACTGTAAATAATTTTTAGAAGTGATATTTTTATCATAGGAAAAAAATCCTTATACAATCGTATATTTCTCTCATTTATGTTTTGAAAACTGATGAAAAGTGAATCGCTACAGTGTAGCTTGAAAACCGCAAAACAAATTTCGAGGGCGGGGAGAAGCAAAAAATTCAATCTATGCACAAATTTTCAACACTAACTCGATTTAGAAATTTAACAAAATTTTGACTTAAATTAACTTTTATTCAATTTTAGAGTACAGTTCAAATTAGAAAAGAATCCTATATACCTTATTTGATATATATATTTAAATCACTGCTTTGCTAATTTGTCAGACGCACGTAAATATTTTTAAGTACATTTGTTCAAACATAGACGTCAAACTTTATTTCAATTTGTTTTTAAAAATATTTTTGATATTTGTGTTTCATGAAACTTAATTTATTTAGACAGAACGCTACCCAGTTTTTAAGAAAAAATAATTTCGAATATGTCAGATTATATTTTTATTGTCATACAAAATATAGAAAAAAGAGCTTAGAAATTACAATAAAACCGTAAAAAAAAACAGCGTTATAATTTACAACACAAAAAAAGAGCTTAAACATTTTGATTGAAAACAAACACTATATAGACAATAAAAAAGCATAAAATTGAAAAGGTTTTATAGATTTAATTGTAAAATCTTGGAATGTGATAGATTTTTTGGCTGCTAATGATAGATACGAAGTTGTCAATTGTATTGGACCGCCTTTTAAACGTCGTTTAACTTATTTTTCTATAAAAGATTAGACGCCGTCAGCTTCATTTTGGGTGTGAGCCTTAGTCAGAAACGTTTACCTTATGAAATTGATGTTCTGAAATTTATGAATTTCATATTGATAGAAATCTGAAGAAGAAAGGTTCGAGTGACACGCATTAAAAAAAAACCCACGTTCCCCATCGTCAATTCATTTTTCTTTAACACAACTCAAAACATATCATTTTTCAGTGTTAAATATTCCTACATACTTTCAAAACAAGTTGAGGTTCAAATATGTCATAGTTCATGAAAAAATTGCTTCCAACTTGTAAAACAAAATGATCACTCTGAAACAATTAATGTTACGTCGTATAGGAAATAAAAAGAATAGTTTGATACCGGTACAATTGTTATAAGCATAATGCTGATTAATTAGAGAAAATAAAGATTTATCGTTCTCAAGATGAAACTCCATCTTTGTAATACGTTCATTAAAAAATACAAAAATACATTCAATTTTTCTAGTTGAGCAACTATTAAATCAAAGCAGCAGTATAACCGTGTTCTAAATACTTGTTAATTTTTTAATGTTAGTAGAATCGTTTAATATTATCTTAAACCGCATCCAGACTTGCCTTGTCGGGGCCACTAAAGACTATGAAGTGGATTTGAAATGTAAAGTCATGTTCGTTCGATGACCTTTAAAACAGTGCAAAAGTCAATTGGTATCGCAGAAAATGCGACAAAAATATGTTTGCAAGTGTAAATCTACTATTGTGTATTTGTGTTAATAATTCTTGATTAATACCCAAAATAGCATTTTAATTCAGAATTTAACGATATCAATACTTGTATTTATAAATATTAACATAGCAATATATTGGAAAAATGCCTGTATGTAAATTTGTTTCCTCTATGCAATATGTCATGATGTAATTATTTCTAAACAGTAGTTAGTTTTAATGAAGTCAAAAAAAGACTTCACAGTTTTAACAGTTCGTTGAGTTTTAAATATTTGTAAACAACAATAATAGATTGTCAACCCCTTTAAGTACACGTCCCCATCCCATCATTAACAAAAATAGCGTACCATTCTAGATCTAATGACTAATAATTAAAACTAACTAGGTGTTTACTCTACAGAGTGTGTTTACTGTAAAGACAATAAGCGCTTAATTAACTCTGATTCTGTTTTGACGGCCATCTTGGACAGAAATACTCTGCTCATTCATTTTTCAATAATTATTAACAGATTTCTTTAAATTATTTAATAATTGTTTTTAAACAATAACTTACTTTTTTAGAAATAATTTTATTAAGTTATTATAAGATACAAAAATCAGATATTTAACGTGAATAAGACACTAGCTAAAGTGCAGAGTATCGCCGGTCTCTTAGAAAGAAGATTGCAAATTTGGCATTGGGTGAAACAGCCGAAGAAGGTTGATTTCTAGAGATAAGCCTTCCAATTGAATATCGTGACTCGCAACTTTCAGGAGAATTACAAAGAAGTGTTGGAGAAAATACGAAAGAGTTCTTTTAGTAACTGAATCTCTGTTTTGCAAATAAATTGATATTATTAAAATATCTAATAAGTATACATTATTATTGAGCTGTAGATAGTTGACCGTTAATTTGAATCTCTGCCGAAGCTCCCTGAGAAGACCTGAAATTCAGGTCGAAACGTCGGCACGAATAAATAATTTTTTGTTTGTTTGTGTTTGTTTTTTTGCAACCTTCGACCATCTTCTCCACTCATATATTATTATTATTATACTTTAGTACATCGTACATAATACATATATTGATTCTGTACACTATACTTGATACTTTCCGTTACTAACTTTACTACCTGATTTTACAAATTATGGAAATTATTAATCAAAATGAATTATTTATTCCGGGAATACATTAAATGTTTGTAAATGAAAACAAAATATGTTTCCAATGCTCTTTTAATTAGTTTACGCCCTTCATTTTTGTCTATATTTTTGGTTACCAGTTTTGAAAAAAAGGAAGTGGTTAATTATGAAAACAATTACAATTTCACCGTATATTAATGTAATTTCTACGCTTGAGTAAGTAAAAAATAAAGATAGAAGGAACAAAAAGAAAACAAAATAAGTACTTAAACTTGAATGAGCTGTCAAACACATAAAAGTGATGGATGATGGTTGACGTGATCAATAAATCAAGATAATTACTTAGTTGAGGATCCGTCAAGGTGAATCATGATAAATACAAATAATTTTGTTTTCATTAACAGGTATATATGATAAGCTACATTTTTAATAGTATAGAAGGACAGAATACTAAAATACATAATTATTTTAGCTACTAATATAATTTAAACGTTCATTTCAAGAACCATATAAGTTAAGATTTTTCCAAAAATAACTTTTTTTTACTTGTTTCCTTAAAATCTGCCCCAGAGTAGTGATGTAAATATAGAAAAAAACATCGATATATACTCTACTAATAGTTTTCAAGCGTATGATAACAATAGTTCGATATATCGACAAAAAAGTTCTGTAAGTTAGATCTAATAATTTTATATTAAGACAAATTTCAAAGTCAAATATCAATATAATAATAAAATATCGAATCGATACTATATCAGTATTGGAATCTATACTAATATCGATATTGAAATGTATAATAATATCGATACTTGCTTCTATACTGACATTGATATTGAAATCGATAATAATGTCATATATATATATATAGTATAGTAATAGAAATTACTAAATAATATGTTGTTAAAATTAATTCCTAATGATAACACATTGTGTATGTCGATAGGTATTGTTAGGTTAGTTTTATTTTCTTCTCTATTTTTTAATAAATTAATATATTTCTAAGGTGTATCAATCACACACACACATATATATAATATTATTAAAGGGTTGGTTATTGGTTTGATCACAGCCGTTGTAAATATTAAAACGAATACACCATTCCACTAGTCCACTTTCAACAAGTTAGTTATGGTTTTTTGGTTGTTGAACTCGCCATGCTTCTAGAAATTTATTTAATTTTATTTTTAATGACGCTATTTGAGGGCCAAACTTTTATATCGATATTTTGATCACATTATCGGATATATTTAAAGGCACCTATATTTCACAAATATCAACATTGGAATCTATACTAATATAAATATTGGATTCTATATTAAAATCAACATTTAAATTGACATTATTAAATAATTCGTTGCTAAAATTATCTCTTAATATGACACAAACATATATATTGTAAAAAGAGTTGGTCAGTGGTTTGACCACAGTTTCCATAGGTTGCAAAACAAATACACAATTCCACTAGTCCACTTTCAACAAGTTTGTTATGATCTTTTGACTGGCTTAAAAATTTTATCATTTTTCTATTTTATTATCTTCACTCGGTAATAAAATTCTAACATCAATATTTCGAAAAAATTATCATATAAATAGAAAAAATATCGACATATTTTAAAAATAAATATCGATACTTTTCCAACACCTCTAGCCCACAATAAATTCAGGATTGACAGTAAATATACTCAGTTAGTAAATTATTGTATTCAGTTATTGGTTGATTTTCTGTGAAGTGAGGTACATAAATTGAGTTTAGATAGGGTGATGAAATATTTGAGGAGTTTTTGCATTAAAAGTCAATACATTCACTTTTGAGTAATTGTTATTTAAATATTATTCAGGGAGTGTCTAATGTAAATAAGTTAATTTTTTTTTTTTTAAGACAAAGTTTAATTGAAACATCTAATTAAAAGAAGAAAATTTAAATCTTAAAATAAACTGAATAAAATTTTGATGTAGGGCTTTAGTTTGTAAAAAAAAAAAATTGTAAAGTAATAGAAAACTACTTATTAGTGAGCAAGGTTTCGTCTCACTTTGCATGGGACTGCATCAGGACTGAATGCTAGTAGTTTTAGAAAAAACCAAGATTCAGGCCTGATGGAGCAAGCCCTGCAAACTGGGGCAAAATGTTAGTTACTACTACCTTTCTTGACAGTCACTCGAACCATCTTCCTACAATTAATAACACACTATCAACTATTTTTTTTAAAAATACTTCTTATTTATTGATAGATATTACAATCTGCCACACAGTTGTGGGCAATAGGGTAATAGTGATGAATGATCACATTCTTACTAAAATAAGAATAAAATAAACAAATGAATGATAAAAAAAAATCTCTCTTAAAATATAAACAAAATGAACAAAATCAAACTATGTGTATGAAAAAAAAGAATAAATAAAATAACATAATGATAAGATAATATAATCTCTAGTCACATTTACACTCTGATATACAATATTTACACAATCGACCTGAGGATCCCTGAGCCCACTCTATCTCCACGTGTGAGGGCTAGAGCAGAGCTCAGAAGATCCCAGTTCATCCCTCCCGCCGCATCACTGGTAGTGTGCCAGTGGAGGCTGAGCAAGTGCTCTAAAGTCATCAACTATTAATCTACCAATATTATCAGCCCATCTAAAAATAATTTTAAATTATATTGCGAGAAGATAGTTGGCCAATGAAGTAGATTGTAGGAAGATCGTCCAGGTGGCGATCAATAAACGTATCAAAACAGTAAAAGATAACTATTTTGATACCTTTATTGACCGCCACCCGGACTATCTTCCTTCAATTTAATTTTAAATTAGTGTGTTATTTGTATCTTTGCCTGATTGAAGTCAAAACAATTACGTTTTTATTAAAACTTACGGGCTAAATATTAAGAGTGCAATAATATTAAGTAATTTTAGAAATTAAATAGGGGAAAAAAGAAAGGCATGGTTTATGACGGCTATAAAGCAGAGAGGCTTTCGAGAGCCCATTAACTGAAGCTCTAAGCTCCTGTCTCTTGCCGATTACAGTTATCACTGAGCTGAGTCTTGCCAGAGAGATTTTTGCACGGTTCTTAGATGGACGTCCTTAGTGCCAAGGGATTAACTCTTAATGTTTTTCCTCCTCGTGGATTATTATTACCCCAAACCATCATTGGCAATAAGGGGGCCTTTCGTTATGTATATATCAAATACATAGCTAGGGAAAGTGTTGTAATCGTGCCAAATTTCGAATTTAAGTTTTCAACAGAAGTACACTCCAAATAACCAATTTTCGCAACGTGGACTGTGTGTATTTGAACATTCTAGCTCCAAAACGAAAATCCATGGGAAACTAAAATTACGCATATATGGGATGTTACAGTAATTATTTCGTCAAAATATATTAACTGGAAGTACCACTTTAATGAATCGATTTATCATTTTTTTTTTTTTTTTTTAAGATTTTCTTGAAAAACAGTTCTAACGATTTTTATTAAACTCGATATGTCAATGCACAATCAAGCTATAATTACCAACTAGTTTTTATCAGAACTGAAATAGTAGAACACAGAGGTCGCCAAAGTGGTAGTCTGCGAGAAAATTTCGCTGGTCCCCAGAAAAATGTGGAATATACTTACTCATCACGTTAAGTTATGTTTTAAGATGCATTGAAACATAATTCAATTCATGAAATTACGTGGAAAGTTATAATAACGCTATTTCGAAAAATAACTCCACAGTAAATAAGTCGTACTGCTGTAGCCGCATTGTTTTAGCTACATGTTTTGTCTCGTCTTATTTCACTCTGCTGTATGTCACATATGTATTTAAGTTAAAGCATTTATTTATTTAATTACATAAAAATTGAATATCCTTTTCGCAGTGAGCAGGCGATGAAAATTCTGATTCAATTCTCCACAACTTATTTATGTAAAAAGGCCTTTTCATCTCTCACATCCATAAAAACATAGTACCGATCTCAGCTTGAAATAAATGTAGTTATTCGTCTAGCAGTAACAACACTGAATCCAAATATCTATAATTTTATATCAAATAAGCAGGAACATCCATCTAACTAGAAATTTATAATGCTAAAAGTTTGATATACTTGAATCATTTTTTAATTGTTTTGTTTTTACAGTTTTTGTGTAATTTATTATGGTTTATTAATATAGCTTTCATAATATGGTTACAATAGGTAGTTTCATTTTTTTAACTAGGAACATTTTATGTGTTCTTAGATCAAAATTTGTTTTTAGAAATATATTTAACACAAAAAAATTCTATTAGTGGTCCGCGGACTTAAATTATGAATTTACTGGTCCGTGAGGTCAAAAAGCTTGCCGGCCGCTGGTCTAACAGCACCTAAACGTCGAATTTTCAAAAAAATTCTTTCTTAAAAGTACCTTTAATTTTGATTATTCGAAATAATCAACCATTTTGTATTGTTACCGGTAGTAAAAAATGTATGAATATGAACTGTGAAAGAATTTTACAATAATAAAAAATTAATAAAAAAATTATTCTTTTATATTTTCACCTTCTAGGATGATAGGTGAAAGTTGTGTAAAAGGCACACTAGATTTTTTTCAAAAAGATACATTTATCCATTAGGAAGTATAAAATACTTAAAAAACCAGTATCAGTTAACTAACGCTAACGGTCGCCCACCTTATTTCGTTTCCAAGACTGCCGGGCTCGACAAAGGCCCTAGAACACGGAAGATTACCATAAAACCTAGGAAGATTTAAGTTTATCTTCTTGGTCCCTGGAGGTGCTCCAACTCCAAGTCCTAACCAGAATTTTATTTTAGAAGGGGTCGGTACAGTTTCCACTCTCGCATCCTAATAGAACTCCCACAATGTAATATTAAGGGATGGAAACCATTTTCTTTTCAAATATGTGTAATATAATGTGTATAATAAAGAATTTATTTGTAACAAAAATCCAAAGAATTGCAGACAAATAAATTATAAATTATTTACTTTTCAAACTACAAACTTACAAATGTTTCATTCACTTACATATATAGGGAAATATCCGTGTATTTTTGCATTTTACTACAATAAAAGATATTTATACATATAAAAAAAAATTATTTATTGGCCTCTTACCTACAATTTTGAGTTATTTGGAATATCAATCACATTATTATTCTGGATAAACGGGGTTCTACAGTAGAAGGAAAAGATATGTTATATATTTAAGTTAAATGGTTAGTTTTACCATCATTGTATACAAATCTTTCACTTCTTCAAAAATTTAATTTCAACACTCCGAAAAGGATGAATTCATTAGTAATTTCTGAAGGGAAGAAATAAAACCTACATAAACGGCTTTAGAAAAAAAAAAATAAATTTTATATAAAATCATGCAAATGGAAGCTCTACTTACTTAAAGGACTTACTGAAGTGGTTTGTATATTTTTAAATGGTTTGTAACCCACCACCAACCAAGTAATGGAAGCCCATGGTGAACCCTAAGGGGAGACAATTGGTGGCACATGCCTCATTCAGATGTACAAAAATACTTTATCGAATAATCAAAGAAATTTCACTTTGGTTGGTTATTATGACATTGAATGTTTCTATGCTTTTTTATTGCAACATTAATTTACAACTGTAAATGAATTTATTTATGCATATCACTAACCTATACCCTTCCCTAAAGTTATGTAGTAGCCCTGTCTGAACAAAATCTGATGCACCATTATAAAAAATAAGTATTCATCCCTCATATTAAAAATAATTAAAGCCATTTTTTTTTTTTGCAACTTAAAATATTAATTTTCGAAATAGAACCATTTTTTTTTTTTTTAATTAAACTGAATGCTATAGCTTAATTGCTATATTTTATATATATTATAAATTTAATAATCTTTTTTACTGGAAGAGTCTTATGGAATTAAACTGGATTAAGTGTTAATATTATAAATTATAAATAATAATTTAAGACATAAGTTGATGAAGGTGGAAGATGTTATAAGACATTTTGGGAAAATAGAGACTTTTCTTTTAAAGAATATTTTAAATATTGGAAGAAGATAGTTGACCGTATGACTTAGATTGGAGGAAGATAGTCCAGGTGGCGATCAATAAAGGTTTCAAAATAGTTTTTTGTTACTATTTTGAAACCTTTATTGACCACCACCCGGACTATCTGCCTCCGGTATTTTAAATACTTTTTCATCATATTTAATTTTTTCAAACCCAAAATTGTAGCACTTTTATGAAATTACCAATTAAGGCTTCTAGCCTGAAATAAGAATAAATAAAGTTAAATTCAATTTGTCTCAAATTCATCTGTTTGTTAGCAAAACATCTTCATCCAATTATGTCTTCAATTATGCATTAGGTTATTTCAATTATTCATATTTAAAAATTCATTTACAGTTGTAAATTAATGTTGCAAAAAAAAAGCGTAGAGACATTCTATGTCATAATAACCATCCAAAGTAAAATTTCTTTGATTGTCCAAGCTTGCATGGATATTTATTATTTACAAGTATACAGAAGATTGATAATCAAGGAGATGGATGTATAATTGATATTAAGGAGAAGGCTTTAAGGATAGATATGGGTAAGGAATTCAAAAATTAGGTAGGTGGTATGATAAAAGATCTTTTAAACAAAGCAATTCTATGGAAGGAATGTATAACTTGGTTAGGTTGATATGTCATATTTAACAGATGGATGGATGAACACAGGGTGAGGAAGTCAATAACATACGATTTTTTTGGTTCTTCAGGACTGTAACATGTATGCACCAAGATGGCATTGTCTTTAGATACTGGGGTAGAGCCAACTTTGCTTGGAATAACAGAGAATCTATTTATACATATGAGCTTGAGAAAGTAATAAGCCATAAAGAATGGCTTGGTGAGATGATAGGAGTAATTAGAACATGCCTGACATCAGTTATGGAAGTAATACTCAACATAAATCCACTGCATATTTGTATACAAAAAGAGGCTTTAGAAGTGCCCTCAAAACTATAGCATTTGAAAGTATAAGCCAGGAAACTATCAAGGGCACTTAAAAATCCTTAATGAGCTTGAGTGAAAGGAGTGGATAAATTCACCAAGTGATGTTTTTCTCAAAAAAATTAGAATTTGAACATCGCAGTTTACAACATGCAAAAAAATTAGAATTTGAACATCGCAGTTTACAACATGCAAAAAAATTAGAATTTGAAAAAGCTTCAAAATATCTATTTCAGATAAGAAATTATGAATAGGAGAAATAACAAATTTGAAAATGAGACGCTGGTCTGGTACATTGATGTTTCAGCATAGGAACAAAAAGTATAAGACATTTATATATGAAATTAAGTGCATAAGAACTATACTCGTACAGGATCATACCCAATAATCTTCCAAACTGACCATTGAAACCATAAATTTATTGAAAAATTCCAAAAATTGCTATAAATTTAACAGAAATGTCTTTTCTCTATGTTATTTTTTTAAAGATCTTTATTATTTTTAAAACCTCTGTAGAAAAAAATTTATAATTTAATGGAATCTTTTTCTTTTTTTTTTTTTCAAATTATAAGGATTATTATCAAGTGAGCTGAAAGAAATCCTTTATTCCATTTTTTGTACCATTTTTACAGAATAGAGATATTTTTATAAGAAAATCCATGTTTGATTTCTTAGATATTTTATTTGCTAATGACTATAATTAAAACTATTTAATAATAATCATTTAAATTTTTGACAGTAATGTTTCATAAATATATCTTAAAAGATGTTATGAACAAATTTTAAGCTTAATTTGGATAAGGATAAAATTATTCAGCTTTGGTAAATCTAGAAGATGAAATGTAATTAAAACATTCATTTATCACTATAAATATTTTTATAGGACTTTTAATTAATTTTTTTTCTTAGCAAAAAATTTCATAATATGCTAGGAGTCCTCCATTTTCTAAAGTGTAATCTCATCATCGTACTTACTAAATAAAATTAAATATTTGACCTATATGAGGATAAAGGATATATATGAGTATGAGGATAGATTGCTTGTTCAGGAGTACTAATCAGTTTTTTTATTTCTCCTACCAATTAGTTTTAGAGTAAACTGGTCTGAAGATGAGGTTAATGCAAGAGTAATACAAACACAGAAACTTCTGCGACAAAACAAAAACAATAATAAACTTTGTATATATGTATATATAGTTGACCGTAAAAATTGATATATAGGAAGATGGTCAGGGTTGCGGTCACAAGTGAAATTTTAGAAACATATTGCACTTTCACTTGTGACCGCAACCCTGACCATCTTCCTATATATAAATAATAAACTTTATTTAGTCTTAAAATATTCCTTTCTACGAAAAGGTCAGATTTAGTTAAATACAAGACCATAATAACGCTAGACTCAGCTGTCAAAATAATAAAAAAACATATGAAATTTAAAGGTTTTCACTCAGAGAATGCTGATGCACATTAAGTCTGAGATGAAACACATTGCTCATAGTAGTTTAAGTGCCTGAGAGAATCTTTTCCAAAATACGCAATTCTAACAAAAATAGTTTTTAATTTAAAATGATCTATTATATACATTATACATTAAAATAAGTGTTGTGAAATAGTAATTTTGAGCAATAATAAATCCTATCCAAATAAGATCAAACCAATAGATTAAATACATGTTCTACCAGCAATATATGATGAGGGAATACCGTGGGGGCTACTATGTTGAACTTAATATGTTTCTAAAATTCATTTTAAAGGGCTATGTCCCTTTGATATGTGTCAATATGGGTGAAAAATATAAATTATTTTCATAATTATTAATTCATCAATAAGTATTTAGGAAGACGATCATTTCAGTATCCAATTATTTGTTAAGAAATAGATAAATTGAATTTTTTGTTTGTTTTTATGTACATACTCTTCTAAAGGAATAATTGATTAAAAAAGTAAATAACATACCTAATAATCTGCAGCGAAGAGCCTGAAAACGGGAACAGATGCTTATGAATCCTAAATGAAACAATAAGACTTCTATTAGTAAATCAAAATTTATTTGAATAAATATTGAGACATGCCACTATTACTTTCTTTTATTATTTTCTTTTATTAAGGAATCCTGTTTATTTCAATTAAGACCAATAAAAGTAAATCTCACAGAAATGAGTGACTTTGCTCCGTTAACAATAAAAATTTCATGTTGCTCAGTGTGGGTCACCAGTAGTAGTGAAAAGTGTGTAAGAGCTGGGACGGAAAGAGGAGAAAACACCTTCCAAATGATGGCTGCAATTTAATTGAAAAATAATAGTAGGTTTTCTGGTAATTTTTCTTTCATCGTTAACAACATGTATCAATTTTTGTTTCTAGATTGATTCTTACCTAGTATGAAATAAATGTATAGTACCTAAATTGTTCAAATTCTATCTGTAATTAAAAATCAATTGTCAGTTTCAATTATTAATAATTTTCTTAGGCATAATTTAAAAAAAAAAAAAAGGGATAGCGAATAACTTTCTGTCAAATATTCAAGATAATCTTCTCTAGTAAACTTGTCATTTGTGTTCCTAAGTCTCTAAGTGTTATTGCCTGATTGTTTTTTTTTTTTTCAACATCTTGTAGTATAATAGTTATTTCAATCATTTAAAAAAATATATATTAATACTTTTGGTATAAATTTTTATTGAATAAAAATGTCTGTATTGTTATACTTTTTATTCTTCAGGAAGACAGTCCAGATGGCGGTCAATAAAGATATCAAAATAGTTTTCTTCTACTATTTTGATACCTCTACTGACCGCCACTCGAACTATCTTCCTACAATCTACTTCATACAGTCAACTATCTTTGCAATATACTTTTTATTATTTTAATCTACATTTATTGAATGAGTAAATATATATTAAGTTTGAAAAAATGCATTAGTCTTTTTCAAATAATTTTCAAACAAAAATAAATTAGTGAATAGAATATGGTCCGGGTGCGGTCCTAAAAACTCAAATAGTAAATAGGTATACTATTTTTATTAGACTTTGACTTCTATCAAAACAGCCCTGACGGGCTTCCCCTGCAACGTGGGGCGAAACGTTGGCTCAATAAAAATAGTATACCTATTTACTATTTGAGTTTTTATGATCGCATCCAGACCATATTCCATTCATTAATACACACGTCAATCAAAAATCTTCCAAAAATAAATTTGTTATTTTCATTTTACTCTTATATGTTATTTTCCTTGATGAAGCCAGCCTAAAATTCCCCAGCGTGTTCATACTGAATTTTAAAAAGTGGTCCAGTCTTCCTGATTACCCATAAACTTTTCTCCACTTTTTGAAAATTAAAATACATAGATATCACCGCAGTGTAAACTAGTAGCTTTTTCTTTTATTTATACCCTAAGGAAACTGTGGTATAAATTAAAATATTTTCTGACTCCTGTATGTCAAAAATGCACAATATTAAAACAATACCTAAGTCTCGTGCAAAGTAACCCACTTTTATGGTACACTGCTATGTTGTTAACCATAGATTCAAATTTTCACAAGTTGGTGCTTAATGCATCCTACACCCCACAACCAACTTTTCCTTATATATTTTGTCAAGAATTTTATTGACCAATTTTAAGTATTTTCTGTCTTATCAAAAAGGAAACATTAACTGCGGAAAAAGAGAAGACATAAATGAATGAAATATCTTTATATTATATAATTCTTATACTATTATATTACTATAGGATTGATTACTATTTTATCTGTTTTTGTAAATAGGTCTATATTATATTATTCATTACATTTTTTATCCTATTTTAAATGTTTATTGTATACTTATTAAACTATCCATTCCAAACAGTAAAAAATATGAATGAGACTGCCGACATAAAATTAATCAAAGAACCTAATATAAGTGCATTATATCTAAAAAATGTTAAAGAATTCATTCATAAAAATTATACAAAAAATGTACCATAAAAAAACAAAATATATAATGAATGGTTCCTAGAGTTGGTTACACAAAAGGTAATGAAATCCATTTATTGGTTGTAATGTAAAATTTCCATCATATAGCTTTAATAGCTTGTTAAGAGTATTAAATGATAAGGAATAATATATTATAATACCTTCTTCATTGGCACTATTAATAGTATTCATGCACTAATAAAATAAAAAAATTAACACAAACGGTGAATCGAACCATCTTAATTTTCTTTTCAAGGACAAGTGTCCTTTTTGTAGAGCCAAAAAGATTTGTATACCAACATAATAACTTGCTTAGAACTAATGCCACCGGATGTAGATTGAAAAAAGACGTCTCATTATCATATATAATTCATTGTTTTATGTTCCTTGATAAATAATTCCATATATTTTATTTATCATTATATTTACAATATTTTTCCAATAAAAGCATCACAGTCTTTTAGTCACTCAAATTTTAAAAACAGAAAATAAAAGATAAAATTTTAAAAGACCAAAAATAAATCTTTGATAAATTTTTTTCTGTAATAACGAAATTCCCTTTTACCGTTTCAAACAGTTTTCTTGCCGTGTTAATGAAATAATTTATTCATAATGATCTTTCTCTTCCTACGTCTTCCAAGGTCAGGATATTTTGTTGCAGGGCATTGGCCCTACTGTTGTTGTATTCCCAATCAGCTGTATCAGATGCAGGATGAATTCCTGTTTTCTTGGATTAATTCGTTTTCGGTCTCTCATCTTATGGTGCCAAAATTTTCCCGTGTAAAAATTCATGAAAAAATTCGTTGTATGATCTTATCAAAATTTTCTGCTTTTGTAAGTTATGTATCTTTGGTATGGGCATATACGCTTGTAAGTTTTTAGGTTATGTTTTTTATATTATCTATCTTATCAATGCATATTTCAAAAGAAATCACAACCGCATTTTCTTTACAGGCGATAGCGGAGCTAGAAGAAGATCTGGGTTAATTTCCACTAACGTAACTGGAATATGTTTATCAGCGCCGAAAAAGCCGACAACAAACCTAAACAGCTCACCAATCCCCAAGTCTTCCCAGCTAGTCAGGAACCAAATCATCTCAAACCAGAAGAATGAAAGAGGTAATAACTTATCAAAGCATGTGATTATTTTTTTAATTAGACAAACCACATGTGCCTGTAGCTTTTATTTAGTGATAACATGTAGCTCCAGTTAGGTTATGCTCTCTGGAGCATAATAGTTTAGATTTTAATGTCTTTATCGGGATGATTTTAGGTTCTACACCAGATAGTGATGCTAGTTCTAGTTCATCTCGGTTCGGTAAGAAGAGCGTAACCACTCCAAGTCCTGTCAACCTCAGCCCTAGTCACAAGAATGTGTAAATATTTTATCTGTTACATTTCACTAAATGTTATTTTATATTTTAACGTATTCATAATTGCCATTAGTATCTTGCACTGAAAATTCAATAAAATTGATTATGTGAACTGAAGTGTCCAGAATGGTTTGTCTATTTATCAAACTAAAGCCAAATTATCAAACTATGTTCATGCCAAACAACTTTATTTTGAAACTTCCTTTTGTGCTGGTTTTTCCATCATTTCACATTGTAATATGTTGTTAATAAAGTTGTGATACCTTGTATGGTAAGTTTTTTAAAAATCAATCGATCATTCTAGACACATCTTGTCAAAATCATTGTATTGTAGGATAACTAAATATTTTTTTCTGCTTTCAAGATATCTCTAAAATGGTGTGTTGATTTTTAGTTTTTCTAAATGATTAAAAATTTGTACTAACTTATGAAGTATCAGAGCTTAAGAGATGATATGTTATGTCCTTATTTTATTTTTGTACTTGATCACTGAATTTTGAATAACAAAAAAATTTTGTATTCCAATTTTTTTTTTCTATTTCATAAACTATCATTTAATAAGATTTCTGATTTATTATTTGTAGCTTTATGTAGGAACAACCAGAGTGACTTTGTTTTGTTCTTATGAAATTGGCCATTTAATTGTCAAATTAAACTATTTACAACTTAATTGTCATTTTTGCAATTACTGGCTTACAAAGTTTTCTTGGTTGGTTTTAAATGACACTAAGAAATTTTTTAATTTTTTTTTTTCGTTCATTAAACATGGGATATAATATAATGTATTAATGAATATAATAAAAATGGTGCTATTATTTACTAAATAATTGTTTTATTATTTTTTAAACCTTAAATGGTTTATTATTGTTTTAATTTTAATTCCTAACAAATTTACAAATAATAACTTGTAAATGATGCAAAGGAATAATATCAACATTCATTAATCTTGCATGGTTCTAACTTATTTGTTTATATATTTAAATGCTCAAAACAATTAAAGGAAGTTAAATTGATTGATATTTTTATTAATTAATATAAATATTTAATCATTAGATGAGTCAGTTCAGGTTCAGTGCTGATTAGATAATATGTGAATTGCATTAATGATTATTGCTTGATATAGTGGCACTTCCTGATGACCATGATCACTTGTACATCAGCCTTAAATCTTTGTAGATTTTTCAAATTAGCCTCAAAGTTTAGTTATTGTGCCAAGGTTTTGTAATTAGAACTAGTGACATATCCGTAGTAATGAACAGTACTTATTTCATAATTCTACTCAAACTATTATTAAAGTAATAATTAAATGTTGACTGCTTTAATGGTCATCTTAAATAAGCCTGTGGAAAAGGATTGGAAGTTTGGCTGTTCTTTTCCTTTTTAAATGAAATAATTTATCTTCAATGAAAATTTATATATCTGTATTTAACTCCAGTTTCCTTTTAATACAGAGGTTATGTTCAAGTTATGCTTGGTTAAAAATTAAGATGTATTATTCTTCTACTTTATTTATTGGTTAAAGTAGTAAAGTGCTTTTATGATCAAATTGTGTCCCTTTTCAAATTTTTTTTTTACTAGTAATTTTTTTTCTTTATTCTAGAAACATGCTAAGGTTATAAATAATTTAATTTTACTGCCATGCAGATTATGGATAAATTGAAGCAATACTATTTGTAGATTTACTATATTTTTTTATACCATTCTTTTCATCTTTATTTGTAGACGTAATAGAACAAATAGTGGAGCTGTTGTGAGATCTAATTCCGGCTCCCCTGCAAAAGCTCCTCATTCAATTCTGAAGAAAACTTCAATTGAGGAGCAAACATCACCCCTTCACTCTGTTACTCTGCCAGTTTCAATATTAAAGAGAAAAACATCTCAAGATGAAAGTAAGTAATTTCCTGTCTTAAAAAGACTTTAGAGACCCCTGTCTTAGCTTTACAACTAATATCTTGTTTGATAATTTTTTACTGAATTTAGTGAAGATGGGATTTAAAAAAGTGATTCTTGTAATTATAACTTGTATTGTTCAGGCATTGATTTAATATATTGTGTATTTTTCCTTATCAAAAATATTTCATTTCAGCCGTTGCAAGGTGTGCAAGCCCTGTGCGGTTTTCTCCTAGTGTTGTTGAAAAGAAGGGAAGAGGGATTCTTAAGAAACACAGGAGTCTGGATGAGCCACAGGTTGAAACACACAGCCTACAGGTTTGTTTCTTTCTGGAATCTTATTTTTAATATATTATATGAAATATTAAGTTCTAGGATGACATTAATTGAACAAATGGTTTCAATCCAAAATATTCTTCTTAGTGTCTGTACAATGCTTCCTATAAACAACTTATTCAGTTCATTCTTCATAAAAACTTAGACTGAAAGAAAATATTCTATAAAAATTCACTTTTCATTTTTAGTCCATAAATTGTTTGATGGTATTAAATCATTAATATAGTGAAACAAAGCTTATTCATTATAGTCAATACCTAGATATAGCCAGGGATAAGCAGGAGAACTGGTTAATCCAAAGGAATTAAAGGAACAAAACCAATATTAATTTAACTCAAGTTATATTATATAAAAATTATGTATCAAATCGAAATACTTAAAATTCCATTACTGTAGTTGACTTTTTTCTACTTTGGCTATGGTCATATCCTGTTTCCAACCCTCAATAAAATCCTTCTCTTCTACAAGTTGTTCCTCCACAAATATTTTCATGGAATATATAGAATTATTGTGATCATGCAAAATTGTGAATTTGAGTTTTCAATTGAAATGCAAGTTTTTTGAGGTCCTCTTGAATCTAATTAAACAAGCCTCATAAAATGGTCGTATGTGGGCGAACAGCATTGCTAAAAAAAAAAAGTTATACGAAACTGAAATTACATGTTGAAGATAAGTGCCACTTTATATAGAATCAATTTTTTACATTTTTTTTTTATTTTCTCAAAAACAGCTTTTACATTTTTATTAAACTTGGTATATCAATGTACAATAAAATTATCTTTAATATTAGCTGTCTTAACCTCATTTAAATAGTTTAACAGGCCTCGAATGCCAAATTAAAAAAAAAAATTACCTACTTTTTTTTTATTTGAAATTAATAATCATTTAGGCATTGTTAAAAATAATAAAAATGTATAAATATAAACTATTAAATTTATGGAAAAACGGAGAACTAGAGACTATAGTTTAGACTATAAAATCGGATACCACCAAGCATGTCCAATCTCTCCTGATCGCAATTATGTATACGGCTTTGTTATATTTTGTTGAACTGTTGTATTCTTGGCAGAAACAAAGTTGATATTTGTTATCCACACCTCGAGGATAATAAGTGAAATTTGTATGATGTAGTATCTGACTGAAATATTTATTTTTTAAACAGAGTTCTACTGTATTGATTAATTTAGCACTGATTGTCTGTGATAGTTGAAAAATAATGACTAAAACAAATTTTTAAAATCTACAGTCGCCGTGAGGTCAAAAATTAGGAACTAAAAAATACATCGGTTTTTAAATTGCATTACAATCTAAATGTAAATTTTAAAAATTTATAAGACGTGTAGGTCATTTAATGCAACATATATTTTTCTTATATTGGTTGTTCCGGTTGATTATTTAAAAATTTCATGTTGTAGGAAGGAATTGAAGAAGAAAAACGTAATGGTAGGAATGGGGACAGAAGAAGGTGTTCCTTGGAAGAGGTTTCCAGGAGGTCTCCAGAGCCCCAGGGTATCCTCAAGCGAAAAGCAAGCCGAGAAGAATCTGAATCCAATCCTGACCCGCCTCAGGTGACATCAAACTTCAGTTATTTAAATCACTTTAGTTTTATTTTCTGGGCAGAATTTGATAAAAGTTAGTGTACACTGTTCTGTTTAGAAATAGGATTAAAAATAAAATAGAGTTGAAAGCATAAATTAAATACATGGATGTGCCATAATATTATACTTAACATGATGGATACTTAAATAAAGAAAAAATTAATAAAATGATTTTTATTTTGATTGATTAGTTTCAAAATTGGCTTAAAATATTTTTAAATAAAGCTGTATCTGAGTGCTTTAGATGAATATGTTTCAAAATAGAAAATCAATTTTATTCTGGGATAGGGTCTCTACTAAGAATACCTGCAAAGTGTACAATAAAAAAAAAATCTTAGCATGTAATTAGTTACTTCTCTCCCTCTTTTCTCAATCCATTAACATTGGTAGATTCTAGCCCAATGTCTGTTGGTTTTTCATCTTTTTGACACATTATGAACACTCAATATTGGTCAAATTACTCAATTTTTGTACTTCTTTCTTAAGTGCAAGTCTCAAAATTCTTTTCGAGATCTCTAATGACTATTTTTCTCTATTAAATTATACTAATTCTTGGATTCTAACATTTATAGATGCATTTCAAAATTATACTGAATGATTTTGAAAAATTTCTGTCCTAACACTCCTGATGGAGGTTATTCCTAAGTTAGTACCTATTATATTTGTCCAAGAGTTTGAAACCATTTTGTACTGCATTGAGATGATATTGTTCCATACATCTTTGCTAGGTGATTTCATATCAATATTATAATTTCTTGAACTACTAGAACCCTATCCTCTACACGAAGTGAGATGCACATGACAAATCTCTCTCATTTCGATTTCATCTTGTCTCAAGTGCAGATCCCAACTTAAACCTTATTAAAATTAGGGCATGGGTAATCCCTTCCAGTTGGAGTCTCTCTCACTTTGATATCATCTTGCCTCAGGGCCAAACAGTATTTTGTCAGTTAAGCTATGATACTTTCTATCTCAGAATAAACTTATACCGTTTAAATCAAATTATAATCAATGCTTCATTCTAGGGACGACTTGAAAGATTTTTGAAGTAAGAAAACAAAATATAGGTATCCTACAAATACCTGGTTGAGATGTGGTATCTCCAGAACTTTCCATTTATTTTTTAAAGTATTGAAATTGTATTGTTGATTTTTATCAGAGTTACATGGTATCTCATGCGATGATTTCAAATTTAACACTAAAAAAATATTTATTAAAGATGAAATTATGTTTGCTTTAATATTCCATTAACTAAAAAATTGTGAATACATCAGTGGCTTTATTGATTTATATATTTTGGGAATCTCTAATATTACATGTATTTATGGGGCTAGTGATATTTTCTAGACAAAAACCATCTCTGCTTAAAATATACACTTTTCTGAGGTTTATTTTTAAACACTTATGTAATATTTAGTCATACTATAGGTACAAATAACATCCTGCAAAGCACACAAGCAAATAATCTGGCTGGCGTCGAGATCCAGATCACTTACAACTGTCACGATTTCTCTCTATCCATTTAAGGTTCAAGTCCCCACTTTATAGTAGCCATATTTGCACCAGATGAGTTCCCTGACTGCTGAGTTCAGTATTCTGTAGCTGATATAACAAAAAATGAACTTTTTAACTCAGCCGTTGAGGATCCTTAAGTTAGCCTTACCCACTAAGTTACATGACTCCCTCAACCTGTACATAATCTTATTCTATTCCAGAATCCTGAAGTTTTACTATCCCAATAAATTAAAGATTTTTTTATTATTATTGCATTATCTTTCTTACTTCTATGGTACTACCAGTCTGGAGTCTCCATGGGCCTTTGTCTCTTACTGTTTTCAATTTGGCTTAGAAATAACCCAAAAATGATATACTTCTGGATCCTATTAAAAACTATAAAAATTTTCCAAAATTTAAGTAAAAGTAAAAACTTCTAATTGATTGATTTCAGAGTATATTAAAGAGACGCAGTTCCCCCTTGGTGTCAACTGAGTCGTTGTCTCCTGAGCCTATCCTCAAAAAGAAGGATGAACCTCCTGTTGAGCCCAGACCAATCTTAAAAAAGAAATCCAGTTCAGAGGAAGAAGAGCATGCAGTCCGGCCGATCCTCAAGGACAGTCCCGCTAGGAGGCCTGCAGCTGAAATCAGACCTATTCTTAAACAAACAGAAGAATCTCAAATTCCAGCTGTACTTTTGAGACCAAGGTAAGATAGTGCTTTGAATATTTTATTGTGTTATTTTTCAAACATGTTATCTGAAGTCGAATTGAGATATATTATTTGATGTTTTGAATGAAAACAAGGTATCATTTATTGAAACAAAATAACAAAACAAAATGCTGGATATCATTGAATATCTGTAAATACCATGTTAAATAACTTCTCATAAATCTATCATTCAATCACCCAAAACATAACACTTCGTATGTAACTATTTTTGAGATCTATTCCTGGTTAACTTTTCACCAATATGTGAATTGTTAAAACAAGTGGATGGCTACTAATATGTTCAACAATTATTATTTTCTCTCGGAAAATCATGGCTTTATATAAAAAAAAGTTTTGATTTTATTATGGTGGCATGATTTACTGTTGTTATTTTTTCAAATTCTAATTATAGATTAATATTGTCTAATAATCATAATTATAATGCAACAGCCTTGGAAAATATAACTATTCTGAAAATGTTAATGTAAATAAATATACTTATTTTTTGAAATACCATATATTTTTCAATTAAGGAGATCATGTATGTGTAATAGAAAAAAATAAATGAATGAGACTGTTGTGCTTTAAAAGTAAAATGTAAGAAAAAAGATTAGGAAATGGAATTTGATTGAGGTATATTTGGTTTTTTAATAGAGTAAATATCCCTTTTGTTCCTCTATTCCCATTAATTCATACTCTAGGAAAGAAATTAGCAAAGCTTTATAACACATCTAACAGTTGGGCTGAAAAGTTTGTAGGCTAACATAGAAAACATTTTTTTTTTTTATAAAATTTGATATTATTATTCAATATAGTTGCCTTCGAGGGCAATACAACGATTATAGCGGTCATACTACTTTTTGATACCATTTTTATAGTATAATTTGGCTTTAGCCTCAAAATAGGCCTGTTTCGGTGATTACCTCTTAATTGGTGCTAAATTTCTTTCCAGTGAGCATTCTCTTGAGGTCTGAGAATATGGGGAGAGGGAGTTGAGGGCCAGATCTGGAATAGAATAGCTCTAAACACTGCTCAAAATCATCAATTCGTTGTTGTTTTTGGTCAATTGTGAGCTCGGCTGCACCCACTTTGCACAGAGCTTTTGCAACCCAAATATTCATTCATGATATGTCCAACACGTTCCTTTGATATCTTTAGAGTCTCAGCTATCTCGATCTACTTCACTTTACGGTCAGTCAAAATTATTTTGTGGACTTTTTTGATGTTTTTGTCGGTAACAGACTCTTTGGGGCGTCCACTGCATGCATTGTCCTCAGTGTTCATTTTGCCTTGTTTAAACTTGGCAAACCACTTCTTAATTTGTCGGGTGCAGAGTCCGAATAATGTTTATCAAGCCAACCCTTGGCTTCAATAGTATTTTTTTTTTTTTAGCCAAAAAGCACTGGTTCCTTTTGAAATTCCGCCTGAAATTCGTTCTAATCCATTTTTTCAAACTAACAAAAGTTGCTTCACTCAAAATGCTATATCTCACAAACTAATCGTCCAACAGCTGCAAATTTATACACATATCTTTTGGAGGTTAGGGCTAACTAAAAATCATATGGATTTAATACTAGTAGTGCCATGTATGTGTCAGCCTATAAACTTTTCAGCCCGCCTGTTATAGCATAACATCTAAAACTACCATTAATACTTTCAACTTTATTATTGAACTTATTTATTGAGATAGGGTTGAGTCACACTTGTCTGATTCAGGTCAATTAGCTCTGCTGTGCATGGAGAAATTTCAATTCAGTTTAAAAACAAAGAAAGTTTTTCACCTGAGAGGGGCATCTAGTTCCTGCAAATAATAAATATATTTAAAAAGTACCATAGCATTTGGCCCTCAAGGTCAGTGATGAGAACTGGATGATAAAACAAAATTAATAATAATTTTATACAAAAGACATGAGAAATATTTTTTAAGATAATTTATTTAATCTATAAATATTTTTGTTTTAAAATATCTTTTAATTCAATTAAAGTAAAGGATTTTTCTAAATACATGTCTTAAAATTAAATAACGTGCATATGATAATTTAAAAATAAGACCAATTTTGGGTGTTATAAATAAGCTATATGGTGTTATATTAAAAAATCGTAAATACCCATCTTTATGTTACATTAAAGCAGTAAAATATGTAACAAATTCTTCGTTAGTAATTTTTATTTTTCATTAAGCATATAGTTTGTTTTGTATATTTCTTTCATCCTAAAAACTTTTCTATTTTTAAAATATAAACAGAAAGTTTATTTTTGGTTTCCATTTCAACACTGAACCTTCAGTTATTCAAGGCTTTACATAAATAGATATCTAAAA
>NW_027109100.1:243055-252293 GCF_000696795.3 Halyomorpha halys
TTGATAAATCAAGTTTTATCTATATTAATTGATATTAAGTATTTAGTTTAATATATATTTAATAAGTTATTATTTGCATTAATTTATGGTTAGTTTATTACTATTAGTGATTTTTTTTTCTGTGATCACTTTAATAAAGTATCAAACTGATTTAGTACTTTCCAAAATTTCCGACTGTTTTATTATATTTGTTGCCAGAAAACAACTTTAAATTCGCAAGGAATTTGATCTGAAATGTATGTTGAATGCATATAATTTGAAAATTTTCATCTGGTTTTGTTACATGAATTTTAATTTTTCTGAGTAATATCAATTAAACATGAATGAATTTAATTTAATTTTATTACTTAATCTAAATATGCTTTATGGCTTTTCCAAATTTTCTAGAACACAAGTTTTATAAAATTCATGAATTTGAATGAAAGAAAATTCCTTTTGTGAAAATACAGGTGTAGCGGCAGTGAGGGTTCAAAAATGAACTTGCCAAAACTGCTGGCCAGTATTAATTAAATTAAAAAAAGTTATCCAATAAATAATGTTTTATTTAAATGATAAATATAGAAATAAAGAAAATTCCAAATAGCAGCAGCAGGAGAGAAAAAAGGGATATATTTTCAGATGATAAAAAAAAAAATTATATAAAAGCACTTCAAAAAAAGATAAAACAAACTGTAAAATAAAGTATTATTTAAAGGAAAATTTTACTGAAAAAAATTAAACTTTATTGGATTAACAAAAAAAAAGTTTATGCTTGGACTGACAGTTGGGACTTGGTTTCTGGTACTAAACATTAAACTGTAATACACATAATCTCTATATTTTTTGATGATCGCACCTCCGGCCATCTTCTCATAAACTTTTTATTCATCTATTAATATTATTTTCACAATTTTCTGTGAATTTTGCATGTATGTTTTTCCCTATTTATATAATCCTACTGTGCCATGTATTAATTAGTTTCTAGACATTTTAAATTTTATTTATCAAATGTTTTATAAATGCTTCTGAATTTTGATCTGCTATCAGGGCCAGGAGAAGCTACCCAAGTGAGAACAGGCTGTCGCTAGATGCTGGATTGTTACGGAGGCTAGATGAGCCAAGAGTTGGTCGACCTCTATCTGTGGCCGAGAGGGTTCAGAGCATGGAGACTGCCTTTAACTCCCTTGATGGCACTGGCAGTGTTAAGCCTCCCTCTCCTACATCAAAGTAAGATTTGTTCACTGATTTATGTATCTTATGAAATATAAATTGAAAACTTTTTAAACCTGACTTTGACTACTAGGTCAAAATGTCATTACTTTAACCGTGATAGCTCGTGAGTCTGAAAAAAAATCTTTATTTCAATTCAAAAAAATCAAAATCAAAATATCATTCTATAAATATCTCTAAATATTTTTTTCCCTCTTCTTCATACTATTAGTGATGCCAAATTAAAAAAATTCAAATCTTCAGTTCTAACTGGAGACCTTGCTCTATAGTGATAAGTCTCATTAGAGGAAAATGAGGGGCTTCCTTATACATCAACTCTTTCTACAGAAGTTGTATTACATGATCATTAAGAAAAGAAATTAAAATAACTATAAATTGCTTTTATCTTCTTCTATTGTTTAAGGCAAAGAAATTTATTACTTCTTGGTGTATCGTTTTTGATATATGAGATTAAATAATTGAGAGATTATGAATCATGACATTTAATGTAATATTATATTTTGTATCTATCTGAATTTTTTATCCATTTCCTAATACAGTTCAGACAGGTGAATAGAAACAGACAAATTAATAATAGATCCTTTCTCAATCAGATCTGGCACAATTCCAGACTATTTTTCTTTCTTTTACTTTATTATTTTATTTATTTATTTTTTTATCTAGGCCCAATCGGCTATAAACTTGTCTTGTCAAAATTTATTACATTTGAAAGAATAGGATAAATAATTATAAATGCATATTTTTAAAATTCATACTGTTATAAAAAAAAATAAATTATATAAAATTTACTATTAGGGTATAAGCCCCTCTTTAATTATCAGTTGATTTTTTAATAAAATGTTATTGTTTTTTGTTTTCTCAGTTATTAAACTTTTTTTTTGCAACATGAAGTTAGTATATAAAATTGTTAAGAATTTTATATTTCCATTTGATTAGTGATGATATATATATATCAAATAATTCAAATTGAGTTCTGACCGTGGAATCCAAAGTAAATATTGGTCTCGCCTGTAGTCAAATATTAGCGGAAGAGCTTGAACTCTTCCTTCTTGGCACTAGGCCAAGGTTTTATCAGTTTCCTTCCCATTTCTTATTTGTAAATAATAAGTAGTCAGTATTTAGCATGTATTGCGTACATGGTTAGTAACTATCGAGAACATATTACTTGTAAGTTCATTAGTGAAAACAATGTTAACTTGATGTATTACTACAGTTTTGTAATATTACTGATATAATACAGTTCACAAGTTTTCAAGTTTATTTTCAAATATATCACTTAGTTTTATAAAGTTTTTCTGCTTATTTAAAAAAATTTTATTTTTTATTTTATCGGATCAATTTTGTGAATAGTGGGGAAAAAAAATGTTTATATTTATTTTCATTTGGAATGAAAGATGTTAAGATGTGTTTATTTTTATTTTTTATGAACTTGAAATTTTTCCCCTCATTTTCTTTCAAAAAGTCTTTAAATTTATTTACTTACTCCTAAAAATGCTTTGTTATTACCCATGGTTTATTTGTTCATAAGATAATTATTAGATAGGAGTTTTATAACTAACCGGTGCTACTTTCTAAAAAAATTAATTTTTATTTAATTTAATTAAATATCAGTTAATGAAACAGGGGAAGATTGTTTTTGTTTCAAAAATGTTTTAATTGCTGCAAAAGAATTCTTTTTGTTCTTTTGATCAAGTGCGTTGAACTGTAAAGGATTTGCATGCCCTAAAGCAGGATGGCTGTGCAGGTTTTAGTTACAAGTGAGGGACTCTTAAAATAAAACCACTGTTAAAAATAAGCCTAGCACAATTAGCAAAACAACTGAACAGAAAAATATATTATTTTAATTAAATTAATTGTCACGAATATTTTTTGACTTCTAATAATGATATAAGTGTCTCATTTTATTTCTTTATTTTATTTTTAGTCCAAAAATTTGATTTTTCCATTAATTTTTTTTTTAATGATTAATACATAATTTTCATAATAATAATAATAGTCTTTAATTTGTTATTCATTATTCGTCATGCTATATAAAATTTTATACTGAAATCACCTAATAATTGTTGCCTGATGCTTCTTTAGACATAATGTCCGAAACATAGTCATGATACAATTAAAAGATCATTACTATTCCAGAATTCCACCTTGACTATAATACAATCTTTCGATAAATATAGGGGGAATATAGTAATGTTATTTTTTATTACATGTTTTTTGCTTTTTTACAATACTTTTACCTCAAAAATTCCCGTGATTAAATTTCCCAATGATAGAAAATGATTAAAGAAATTTTCCAAAGATGACAAGGGAGACTGTTGACATTAGACATGGCTCTCTGCCAATCCCCTCTTCTTATAGTAGAACTAGTGGACGTTGGCTCTTCTCGTCTATTCCTGGACCAGTGCGAATCTAGAGCAACGCTAAGACCTATTAGGTAACTTCCTCTTATTGCTGTCATATCTGTGTAGCTTTGCTATGTAGAATAACATATGCATTATTGTTTCTCCATAGTTTGTTTTTATGTAATGATTTTATTATTGAATTGATCATCTATTTATAAAGGATACATGAAATAAGTGTTAAAATAATTGCCTATAACACTGTTGTTATTTTCTGTTTTCAATTAATTTATTGACTCTTCTTGTGACTATGCGTTGATCAAGTTCATTACTTGAATTCTAATTTGTAATAATTAGTTATTATGTTCCTTTCATTAGGAAGTTACCTGAGTTGATATCTTAACCGGTTAGTTTAACTTCCGCATGAGCAAAAATGATTTTTAGAAATAAAATGTTACAACATCTCTAATCATCTTGAACCATTTATTGCTGAAATTTAAAAAAAGGGAAAACGTTTTCATATCTTTTTTGAAGAATTAATTTTGAATTTATGGTTTTTGGCATATAGCTAGTTTATATGCTAGTTTTTGGCTTATAGCTAGTTTTATGGCATATGGCTAGCATATAGTTTTGTGATTTATTATTATTTTTGTATTAAATTAACTTTAATTATGAATCAGGAATAAGATTATCTAATAGGGGCAAATCTAACAGTATATTTTGTACTTTATCCAGTCTGAAAGATTGTTTTTGGATGAAATGCATCCAATAAATTAAATTTTTTTAGAACCTCGAACCTTTTCCTGATCGTGTTTCACACAGTATCAACTAATTAGTATCAATTAATATATCAGTAAAAATACTCAATTAAAAAAAAAATAAAAAATTTATCCCATTTATTGAAATCTCCCTATTTTCAGAATAGCAACAATATGTAATAATTTTCATATTATAAGTTAATTTTCTCTTTTAGTAAAAAATACAAATCATTTATTCATTATAATATATTATTCTAATGGCAATAAGATTTTAGTACTTCTGTTATTGACTAATAATGTAAAGTCATGACTAATTATATAGTTATGACTTTCAGAATAAACAAAACTTTTTGGGACTAAGACTGATAATTATCAAATGATCATGTCATTTCTAGTTTCCAATAGAAATTAGTTTCTTTTATTCAAGTAATGACACCTCTGGGCGCTAACTATATTTATTATAGGTAGGGTTAGTCATTATAATACTAACCATGGTATTCCCAAAAAGATTTAATTTCCACATTTTCTTTAATTTTGGACATGGTTTTTCACGAAAGAATCTTCAAATCATTAATAGGACTAATTATTAAGGTTCTTATACTCTTTTTCTTTATTTTTTTATTTTTGATTTATTTATTATTTGTAATGAGCAATGTATGTATTAGATACTTGATTTATTTTCTAGTTGTTCGTATTCCATATTTCTTTAATAAATTAATATATCTTTTCTATTTCTTATCATGCTACAGTTAAGTTTATGTTTGAAAAATTAATTAGTATCGACGATGTTATCAAATGAAATAAGTAGCCATTTAAACGGTTATTGGTATCAGATAAGAAGTTTTGAATTGCCTTTATACAAATCAAATACAAATAAGTTTATCTCTACAAGCACACCTCACCTATTTATATCAAAAGTAATTGTTTGTCTATAATGCTATAGTTAATAATGGAAGAGCTTATTTTCAAGACTTCTATTATGGAGAATATTCTCCAAATTACTGAAGAATTTTTAGATTATTTAAGGTAAAGTTTCTATGCTTATTCAAATTCTGAATTGCAATGTAAAACAGTATGTCTGATTACTAAAAATTCTCTTGTTTTCATATTTTGGTGTTCAACTTAATTATTACTTATTATATTGCTTATTTGTGAAATTATCCTTTCATGGTTTCTATCTCCATAAGTGTGTCCTTATGATTTTATAGCATTATACTTTTTATGCATTTTATTGAGTTGTTGATTCATAGACAGTGCCTACTACGATGTTAGACCATTTTCTGAAAATTTGGCTTGTATTCAATTGATATTTGATATCTCTGCAGTGTGTTTGGGTTTTTTTTGTGTTGCCTTATTCAAGACTTGTTTAGTTGTTTTGTAAATTGTTTTGAAATCTGCCATCACACTGCACCCGTTATTAATAGAACCTGGTGAAATATCAGTTACGAATATTTATCCAAATAATTGTATGTTTTTAACATGATTTAATTGATTTAGTGATGTATCTTAACTTTAGCTATGAATAAATTGTTATAATATGATAAATCATGAACAAATAGTTTCTATGTTTTCATTTATGCAATACGAACAATTAATATAGTTAACTATTAGATATTAGATAATATTTCTTTAACTAGTTGTTTCAAAGTTAACTGTACAATGTTAGAAAGCTAGTAATTCAATACTAGGAAGAACCCAGAAATAGGAAACTATGGAGACTAAAATCCTTTGAATTAAAAATTTTGGTGATTTGGTATGAATATTTTTATTTATTTAGTTGTGATTGAATTTTGAATTTTTATTAAGAAGTAAACATTTTCAATTGTAGAAGTAATGCAAACCATTGTTTGTCCACTATGGAATAGATGTCTGATTATGCTAAGAATGGTTTAATTTTGATTGTGGATTCTAACATTTAAAAACTAAATATATAATAACTTTTTTTTTTAATCCTTTTTTTTAATAATATTAAATTAAAATGGACTGATTTAGTTTTTCTTGGTAAAACTTAAAAAGTGTAATTTATTAGATTTTCTTCTGTCATTTTCTTAAAATTATTCAATTAATACGTAATTCTTCATTTCATTTGTTGTTTCATGGTATGCCTTTTTTCCTATGCCTCATTTATTTTTATTAACAATTATATGTATTTTCATAAGAAAATAAAATTCTCGAATACCTGTTTTGACTTTATTTGAAACAAAACTTTGGAACTTATTTTGTGGACTGAAATTAATGTGAAAACATTTGAAGATTAGGACTCCACATAATTTCTGTTTTAGTTTTATTTTTCTAAACTATCCATGTATTGTTTAGTTGGAAGAATACATTATCCATTTTGGTTGATTACATTCCTATGTTTCTAAGTTAAAGGTGTATAAATTTTTCCCCTTGTCTGTTAAAAAAAAGTTTTTTAGATCTTGCTCCTTCTTTAAGTCATCTTTTTGAGATTTTCTGATACGAAACATAATTTTTTTATATTTTTGTCTATTGTCATTCTATATTTTTAAGTACCTCCCAGTCTTCATTAAATATAACATAAAAATTATGAACCATATATCTCAATTGTTATGCTGGTTTCAGGATGGATGAAGAAGAATCTTCTAGAGGCTTGGAAAGGAGTGGTAGTGTTTCGGAAAGAGCTTCCATATTTGCACAATTGGAACAGAAGGAAAAGCAAGCGGCTGAAGCTGCTAAAGCTCGACGAATCAGCAAAGGTAAACTAAACAATTAAATAATTTATAATTTTCTTTAAGTAATAAAAATAAATAAATCTGTTTTCCTACAACCCATGAAGGGTCAGTGGTGCAGTACTTTGTAAGGAAGTACTGTTTCTAGACCAATAGTTGTGCGATGAAGTTTTGCTCAGACTCTCACTCGACTGCCAGATTATTATCCAATTAAGGGTACATACCATCTTCAGGCTGGGTGGACTCCGGAGGCTCCCGAACCCAAAGGGCTGACACGGTTACAGTGAAACAGAAAATAATTATCTGCCATAGCCGGATTCAAACCGGGGTCCTTGGAGTTAGTACAGTGCCTTACCGCTGAAATACCCATTCCGACTATACACACAGAAACTATAAGGTTAAAATTTGAGCTTAAATTTCTTTATAAGGTATTTTGTAGAGAAGATTGGTCCAAGAAAGGATGAGTCAACTTGAGAATTTAGGAGACTATAAATCATAAAATTATGGAGCATGAATTCTGTTGATGTAAGTAAAATAATAACATCAAAACAGTTGAAATTGCTTGTAAAGTTATTAGGTTTGGTAATGGATGAATCCCTAAAAACGTAATTAGAGCTGAACCTATAAATAAACGTCCGAGGGGTTGCTGAAACACAGTTATATTAAGGCTAATCTTGCTGTTTTGGGTTTTGATGATCTTTAATAGACAGAGGTGTGTGGATAGCGATTAAGTTTGAATCTTCGATTTGATTAACCTTTTTATTGTTAATTCATCTTGTATTTAGCTTTAATTAATTCTACTTTCACTGACCGTCATATGAAATATATAATATTAATTGTAAACAATTTTGAAACCTTTAAACAGAAATACACGTTTTAAGGTCTTCTTAATCCAAATAAAATATTCAAGTCCCACCAACTCAGTGGTTTATTTGTATTTCATAAGCCTAGCTCAAAAACAAAAAGTTATATGAAACTGAAGTTTTATATTTAAGATAGCTAAGTACATACCTGGAATGTTATTGCAATTTTTTCACTAAAATTGATTTACTGGAATTGTTTCTGTATATGATCAATTTATACTTTTTACCTCTCTCTTTTAAAATTGCTTTAATGATTTTGATTGAACTCATCAATGTACAATTAAATGGTCTTTAATATAAGCTTGGTCTTATTGTCATTGAAATAGTCTGGCAGGACTTAAATACCAAATTTTCAAAATGACTTTCTTCAATGTACATTTAATTTTGTTTATTTGAAATTAACTATTTCTCATTGTTAGCACTGATGAGAAATTGATAATTATAAATAAAGAAAGAATTTTATAATTTAACTAAAGGAGAAATAAGTTTGAAAAAAAAATCTGTTGTAGTTTATTTGTGTAATAGATGTATAGATGTATAATATGCTGTTTGAAAACTAAAGATTTTAGAAAAAATAATATTAAGTTGTAGAAGGTAATGGAGAGTGACAAAAATAGCATAAATAAACTAAATTTGTGAATAGATATTTTCATGTTTCCATGATTCTTATGATAATAGTCAGTTTAATTAAGTATTTTATTTGTATGGATTATTTTGAAACACATTGAATTGTTATAAATTTTTGTTTTGTTGTTATTTTGAAACAAGTAAGGATTCAAAGTATGGCAGTAAGTTGAAGTATTTGATGTTCGCATGTCCATCTTTTATCCCTTTTTTTTAAGATGGGATTTCATGGTTACGAGAATTTCATACTCTTTCATATTTAACTTATAGTTCTGTAAACATTTTAAATATTCATTTCATCTTTGATGTATATTCAGTTTGGAAGTCTATTTGTCACAATTTCTTGAACTTTCCATTGTGATTTATGAATGGTTCACTAACTACCTTTGTAGCCTTGTATAACAGATTTTTGCACAGCTCTGGTTAGAAGTTTACTTCTAAGCTCGAATATTTTGAAAGTATGTTACTCAATTGAATATTATAGTGAATATTATACTATATAGTTTGAGTTCTATTCCCACTCTGGCTGCCATTATAAATCTTGTTTTGATATAAAATCAAGAAGTCGGTCAGCAACTGTCTGGATGAGGACTGGTTTTGGTGGATGCTGGGTTCACTTTGACCTTTAAAGTATATCTAATATTAGCACCCTACCCTGACCTTACTGTTTCCAAAGAGTACCGCAAGTTTGAGTCACACCTCTCCGAGTACCTGCTCTCAAGACATTTATGATGGTTGCTGATAATGTTTTTGTA
>NW_027109100.1:252363-262775 GCF_000696795.3 Halyomorpha halys
AAAAATATGTTTCCCTTTCTTAGTGTTAATATTATTAAAAAATAATTTCAAAAAATTTGAAAGAGGTTTTATACTTAATATGTTATAAGAAATAATTACATCAGAATAAAAGTATATTCATTTAAATTAAAGAAAAAAGTCCTAGATTTATTTATTCATCATTATTTATTCTTACCTCAACATTATTTTGAATGTATATATATTTAGGAATGTTAAGTCAGTAAGATGAAGAAGTGGTCGTAGAATTGATAGCTTTTTTTTTTTTTTTTTTTTCTTAAATCAGTAGATATATAATGTTTTCTAAATATCCATTTTTGGAGTCTTTGAAGATGAAAAACAATATGGTCTGATTCAAAATCTAATCCCCAAATGATGTAATTAAATTTATTGCTGAACTAGTTGAAATTATTATAGTTTTTACCTATTAAAGTATTAAAAAGTAGTTTAGCACAATTTTTCATAGACAAACGATTGTTTACATTTTCTTTAAAAAGTTTTGATTCTTTGGAACTGTCCCATTGATTTGTTAGGTTTGACATATTATGTACTATTAGATTCGCAGAGTTTGACCTATTATACACAAAGCTTTTATTTATATATATATATATATATATACTCATTTAACTTTTATTATAAAACACTTGTTTGGATTTTTCAAAAAAAATCCAAGATTGATTATTTAGCTTTGTAACCAAACAATAAATTTTTAAAACTCAAGTAAATGAGGCGCTTAGTTGTAGAGCAGCATGTTAGTAAATCAAGTTAATAAATGATATGTATTTACCATTTATATGCATCTTCTCTTCATAAATATTTTTCATTTACTTTATTTTTTGTAATGGGCCATTAAATGAGTTAATATGCATTGTTAAATGTTAAGCTGCGGCATTGAAAACTAAACTTAAATTATTGTTTAGCTGTTCTGAAAACAACTCTTAAAATGGTCTAATTTTTATCTAAATGTTCATAATGTTTCTCTAATGTGTGAGTACTATTCAAGTTTTTAACATTCTAAAATATTTAAAATCTTTTGAAATAAACTGTTAAAATTCTGTTAAATCCTTTATTTTAGTGTTTGTTTAGATTATTAAACTTTTAATCTTAAAAATTTTGAACCATTGGATAATATAATGTATGTAATTATGTATGTATAATGTTTATGTAATTATATTTTTTTTTATTTATTTTAAAAAAGTTAATGCATAATATTTATTATAAAATCAATTTTAAAATTAGTTATCTGCTTAAAGCTATTTAGATTTTTCTTTCTTTGTTCGGTGGAATCTAAAATGAATATGTTGTCCTAATCTATTTGATTAGATAAGGAAATGCAAACCCTGTCCCTTTGCATTGTAAATATGCAACTTTGAAAACATTTAAATCTCATTTATAAACTTTTAGTTGTTTATCCATAGTGTATTTTTATAAGGAATGAAATTTAATTTAAATTAGTTTACTTTTTTTAAACATAATTAATCATTTCATTAAATATCAATTAAAATGTGTACATTTTTATTATTTTCCTCTATTTCAAAAACCTTTTTATTTTAATAAAATAGTTTTTGGATTGTAATTGAGTGGAAAATTTTCTGACCGTTTCTGTTTGTTCAGATGATCTCACTCTTACTATAAATAACTTATGCCCATTTATAAAAGGATTGTCTGTGGATTCCTCTGTTATTTAAATAACTCGGATCTAATACTAATACTTCTCCAGCTTGCTATTATGATTCAGCAGCTGGAGTTAGAACTCCAGAAAATGGTAGCTAGGCTACAAAAATAGACCATCCTCTGACCTTATCCTATCTTGGCACAGATTCCAACTATTTTCCAGTTGGGGCTGTGGCATCTTCCCATTGTTAGCCGTTGCCATGTTCTCCCTTATCAGCTGATATCAGTTGATTGCTGTTTACTTAGACATCCTCAATAGTGTGGGGATAACTATGTCATAATGCCATGAGCATCCACTACAGTCAGTTGACACATAGTTGTTTAAACAGAATGTTTATTTTGAAGTTTTGTAAGGCCATATTATGCAACCATCAGTGCTGCTTTTCCTTTTGAATTTTATTCATCAGTTATATTCGGCATTAGCTTGTGTGAGAGTGTGCGAGTGGTTTGCTCTCAAGTGGATATCATGTGGATAAACAAAACAACTGCAGTGATTCATCTCAGGGCTGGAAGTTAGCCCACATTTGTCCTCTTTTATAGTGCAAATTTAATCCCTGTCTCTAACTGGTGTTCAAAATGGGATTTTGCTGTAGTAAATGTTGTTGTAAGTATTTGATAATTCTTTGATAATTTATATTAGTTACATTGTTTAAATAATAATGCTTTTGAAAACATATGTAAGAAGTCCTTTAAAATAAACCTCAATATTACATATTATTATTTTGAACTAAAATTTTAGGTTTAGTAGTTTTAATTTGCTTTGAAAATAATCTTAAAATCGATTGAAGAATTTTGAACCTCGCAACAATTAAATTATGTTTTTTGTTTTGAACAAATTTTTTTTTTCTGAAATAATTTCAAATCTTTAAATAAGATGTTTTTAATTTTCCTTTAAAAATAACCTTAACAATGATTCTTGAATTTTGAGCCATGCATCAAGATCCTAAATTATCTTCTCTTTTTTTAGTGGAAACAATTGTTTCTTTAAATGATAAGTTTAAACCTTTAAATACATATTGTGTGCACTTTAAAAATACTATTAAACTAAAAAATCATTTTACAAATCTTTTATACTTTTTGTTATAAGTTAAAATTCTAATATAACCTTTTTTATTTTTTATCCATAAGATTCTAAATATTTTTCTGTTTTAGTTAGTATCAAAAATAATTTCTTTCCTTCTCTTGATAAGGGTCTAACTGCTTATACTATAATTTTGAAAAACAGCTTCAAATTTACAATTTACTATGAATAGATTTCATCAGGGAAGATTTAGTTCCTTGATTTCTAACTAATGGAACTGAAATTTATTTGGAATACAAACAGATTTTTTTGTGAGTAATTTCAAAAACTAAAATACCGTTTTCCTAATTTTATTGGTTAAGACCTTGTCAAACAAATGATAAATGAATTTGTATAAAAAAATTAATGATAAGTCTTAACTCTTTAAATACATATTGCCCGTACTTAAAAATATGTTAAGCTAAAAAATCATTTTACAAATCTGTTAAAAGTTTTCATCAGATAGGAATGTCATACTAGTTACTTGATTTTCAACCATTGAAATTAAAATATATTTCGTAGCTGAACAAGTTTTTGTATGAGTAATTTAAAAGACAAAACTCAATTTGGCAATTTTGTTGGTTAGAACCTTATCAAACGAATTCTCTGTATTATAACTACAGTAATTACCAAATTCCTACAGCAACATTAATTTTTATATAGTTGAGATTAATCATTTTTCCAAGAACTAATAGTTGTGTTTTAAATATAAATATGAGAAAAGAAAAGAATTTTTATGTATCACTGATAATTCAACCTTTCTTTACTTGAAATGTATAACAAGAAAAATAATTTTCTGAAAAGATTGGATTTGATTCAAGACCTCTGTTGTTTATTTATTTATCTATAATTGATATTCTATTTTTGGGGCTTCATGTAAATATTTTTCTATAAAATCTGAAATCTGTAAAAGTTAAAAATATTGAAACTTACTTATTTAATTATCAATATATTTTATTCAATTAGTATCATAGTATAGTATTAGATGATCTCAGTTTTAGGGTTAGGGCTTTCTTCAGTTCATTTTCTGTTGCTTTATGTGTTCTCACAAAAGGCTGTTTAACATTTTAAATGTTTTATGTCATTTTAATTATTTATTATTATACTTAGTACTATTTACTATGAATCGATGATTTTTAAAAATTTGAGTTATAAAAATTATGGTTACCTGAGAACCTTGAAGCTGTAATGCTGGTTTATGGTCTTCTGTATTTGACATTTGAAAACATTTTTGTTTATGGCAGTCACGTATTTTTTTTTTCTTTTTTTTTTTTTATGAATATTCAAGGGAAGAATACAAAAGACTATTTTTTTTTTCATTAGATAGAACTATACTTCAAATGAGAATCGTTTAGCAAGATATTATATAATTTATTTTTCTTTATATGTGAGATAATTTAGTCATTAATAAATTTGTTTGAACATATTGTTTATAATTAATTAATCATTCTAAATGAATGGATATATTTTTATACTCTAAAGACAAATTAACCTGTTTTCTTTAAGTTTCTATTTTTTAATTGATCTTAACTTAAATCATATAATTAATTTTTTTTGTTTGGTTTAATGCACTGTGATCTTTAAGGCCTTTTGTTAGCTAATTAATAATATTATTAAAAATTTTAATAATTTTTATTTATGGTCTGAAATCTTTTTCTTGCTTAAAGAAATTTTTAGACCAAGTAAACTAACTTTTAGTATTGTAAATTTGTTTATATGTACTAATCTTTCATGTTATAAGATTTCTTTGGTAAAATACTAAAAATTATTTACTTATACTTTCAATAATATTTAATCCAAAGTAAAACCATTATTTTTAACTTTATTTTATTTATTTATTTTTTATAGATAGAATTTTATACTTTCTGAATCTTGATATGGATAAAAAAATATCTATTTTAGTGGTTTATGTGAATCAAAATAAAGTTTTAAGGTCAGGGAAAATATTCAAAAGTTGTCAAACATGTTTAAAAAAATAATATATTACAGATAAGAATAATTTTGATGGTTTTAAAAGGTTGTAGCATGTTGTCATTTATGTAGACACATCTTCTTTTATTAAATCTTGTACAATAAGTTGTGCTTAGGCAAACCATTATAGATGTTCTAATTCTATTATTACAGTGATTTTAGCCTTGAAATTCTCTTAAATTTTTATTGTTATGTCCTGGAAGGTTACAAGTAAATTTATTAATATATAGACAAGCTATTAAAAAGAATTTAATGACAAACCACAAATCTATATAATTAATATGATTGAAACTTATGTTACATGATATATCATTGTTTTCTTATAATTATAATGGTTAAAATTTTGCATCGCATTCACATTTTAGTGTATTTTTTTATGATTCTCACTATTATATTTCTCAAAAATACCACATAGTGTTTGGTTGAATCTTAAGACAATATAATGACACTCTCTCAAAGTCTTATATCATTTGGAATTTTTTTTTTAGATTTTTGTATAAAAACTAGGTCGACCTAAAATGCTTGGTTTTTTATATTGTATCAAATAAATGGGCACAACTAACGATAAGATAAGCAATAAATTCCAAGAAACCAATTTTAGCTGGTCCACAATTGACTTTTTGAATTTCTCAATTTTAAAACAACTTGTATTGTTCTTATTGTTATTTAAAAAAAAAAAAATGATGGTACCTATTTTGAGATGTTCTCATGAAGCTGATTTAGTGGACCCATGGATTTGGTGTGTAGTACAATTACATTTGGCTGGACAACCAATATTTTCTTGAAATACTCCGTCTCATGGCTTGTATGGATGAAACTTCATACTGATTAAGCAATTGTCTTACTTTTATTTTTTTGATATTGATGAATTTACTTACCAGTTACTTTGACATAATGCATGTCTTCAAATTTGTAAATATTAACTGATAAATGTTCAACTCTGTTCCTTTTTAATTACGTCTGCGTCATAGTGCTCATTATCTTTTAATTTGTCCAGAAATTTGCTTTTGCGTTCATTGCTTGATAGATGGTTGACATTAACATCACACTCATCTTCTGTATCACTATTTTTGTTCAAAATAAGAGAATTAAATGGCATTTCAATATAAAATATATTTCTGAATGCCTCTTCTGACAATTCGATAAGAGAAATAGCTACTTAAACGGTATATGTTTTAAAAAGAAAAGAAAAATACCCTTTATAAAGAAAAATGTACCCTTTATACCCTAGATGCATACAGCTACTCTCCCCGTTTCACTGCTTCAATAATAGGGTGCACAAAAAATTTCCTTTCAAATAAAAGAAAAAACACAATTATTCGATAAACTTACATTAGATATGACAAATATCACTTCTAACGAAAGGTGATGTACTAAGAAAACTAAAATACCTCAATTCATATATTTTTTTAAAAAATGACTTACATTTTTTGACTTATCTGAAAATTCTTATGTTTAGGCTGGAGCTATAAAACATATGACAAACATTATGGTAGATCAATGATTGTATCAATTATCAGAAGTGCGATAGTTAATATAATCCCTCATTTAGCAAAAATATCAATTATGATAAGATACAAATGCAATTACATTACTACCCCATTTTTGTGGCAGTGGGATCAAATGAGTTAATTATTTTAAATTTATATAATTAGGTTTCTATGAGTATTGCCCATTAAATCTCATACATCTGATTTGTTTGATTTTCTATTTCAAAACAAAAGCCATTGATCATCATTGTGGGGCTTCGTGATCCTGAAGGTTTAATGCTATTACCACCAATATTTTTTGCTTAATAGCTCCCTCTACAGAACCCTGTCAAAACCCTAATCTATAAGATCTATATGATCTAAGATAAATGTGATAACATCCTTTCACGTGTTTCGCAATCTCCTCCTTGGAAGTGTACCATCTTGCTGGTCACACTATTTTAGTCTAAGCAATTGTCTAACATCTCAATTTAACTTAACTTTATTGAAGATGAATATGCATGTATTGTTGTTCTTTTAAAGTAAGCAGTTACATTTCAACTTAGATCCAAAACTGGTTAAAGTTTATGGTTCTTTATACATCTGCTTATAAGAGTTCAATTTGAGCTAGTTGGCACAAAATCGTCGGAATTATGAATTTATTTAGTTAAATTTGAATTTTATTTTTTAATAGTCAGAAAGTCAATTTGTTATTTGTTATTAAATCTTTTTTGTTTTAATGTTGTTACAGGTTTAAGAAACAGGAGTAAGACTGACCGATTCAGTACTCAACCTGTGACAGTTATCGAAGTTGAACAGGCAAAGCGAAACAATGACCCTAACTGTGAGTCTTCAATCTATCCAAAATATTTTGTTTTGTTTTAATAGTATTCATATAATAAAAATGTTTAAATATATTCAGCATTTTTTTAATCAGTATAGGTACTTTCGAACTTTCTGATGAATTTATGAAACTAGAAATAGGTTATTATTCTAATAATATATTTATTAGTCAAATTAGATTATTATAAAAAAAAAAATAAATGTATTTTAATTGTTAGTCTATTTTTATGATGAACTTAATTAGAAGCATTTTTCACCAAATTCTTGTTTCTGGATTGAATTTATTCAACATATCTACAGAAATTTATAATCATTATTTTTAATGATTTACAAATTAAAAAAAATTAAGTCACATGTGATTTTGTTTTATGTTACATAACATATAAAAAATGTGTTGTACTACAACCCATGAAAATTTGTTAGGAGTATTGTTGAATAATAGATAAACAATGAAAAATATCAATTAAGCAGTAAACTCATATTGTATTATTTAAAATCCACACAAATTTGAATACTTCATTTAAAAGTTCCTCAAGTTCAGTTCTAACCTTTGTTGGTTTTTTTACTATACATTCTGTTCAGGTTTAAAAACTTAAAGATAAAATATACATTTTTTTAAATTATAAAACTAGTTGATACTCATAATTTTTTTTTCAGCCATAATTAAAATTCTAAATCAAAAATAAATCAAAGTATGCCATGTAGTAGATCATTAGCTACTTTATATTTAAATTCCTGCCCTGGAAACTTTGTTTGCCCGATGGCTCACCAATGACTGTTATTGTCCTATCTAAAAATATTTGCAAATGTTGAGATGTCTCTCATTTCTCACCTGAAGAAAATGTGAAATTTAAATTATCATTTCTATGAAAGTAATTATTTTCCACTGTTTGATTGAAGGTTCTGGATCATTCATTAATATATTTATATATTTTAAATTGAGCCATACTTACTTAGTATATTATACACATAATTATAGCATATTTCAATGTAGTAAATCACTGAATTCAAAGTTTTTCTCACTTTTAATTCATATTATTTTTAAAATATTTTTATTTCTTCATTTTACAATTTGTCAACCTTCTTTTTGCACATTCCTTGCATGGCATTGCCTGTTCACAGAATCCTTTTCTTGGTGGCTGTCTTAAATAGAATTTGTTAGTTATTACATCTACTACACACATACACATTAAAATTTCTATATTCTTCGCACAAACATTTGTCACCATTGTAATGGGTGTATTTAGTAATTGAAGGGTTTCCTCTGAAAAGGTAATATAAATAAAAATTAACAACATTTTTTACCATAAAAAGCTTATCTATTACATAATCTAATCATTGGTAACAATGAATATTAGCTATAAATTAGTTAATGATCCTTAACGAAGACTCTTATATGCCAAAACTGAAAATTTGTTCAATAGGGTCAAAGGTAAGACTTTTTTTTATGCCTGAAAAGTCTGAAGAAATGTTAGTTATCAACTTTTTAGAGGGAACTCTTCAAATAATTTGATTTAAAACAAAATCAATTTGAGATGCACTGATGTATATTATATAACATACAGTAGTATGTTAGCATATATGTGATTATTTATGCATATATTATTTATTCTATAAAGAAACTTTTATGTTATAACATTTTGGTTGATTGTTTTTATACAATGACCCAAAACTTTGTATCTAATAAATTTAATTAGTATTGGAAAGGAGGAAAGGCAAAAGATAAAATCTAATTGAAAATAAATTAACAGAATGGGGATAAATAAAAAATTATATCACCAAAATGTTAGGTAATTACATGATGTTTCTAGTCTATAAGAAAATTATGCTCTATACAATGACTACCGTGGACCCTTCTCGGTACTCAAAAATAGAAAAGAAAAATTACATTTATATCATTTTTAAATAAAACTTTAATAACAGTCAAATTACATTTATTTTATTTTTTCAGTACATAACCAAATAGTAATAAACCTAAAGAAAATTAGTTCATAATAAAATATAAACAAAATTTATATGATAGCCATTTATTTGGATCAGTGAGAAGGATGAAATTGTTTTTTGTTGATGAGGCAGATTATCATAATTTGGATTCTTCTGTATTAATTTTAATCAGAAAAACATATTCCTTTTTTTTTTTTTTTTTTTTTTTTTATAGAATTTTTTTTATTTTATTGAATATTGTAAAAGTATAAAAATATCTTTCTTGCATATAAAAATATCATAACAAGTATTAATATTAAAATTTCCATCAAAATCTTCAAGTACCTCAGGGAGTACGTGTAACACACTTTAGGAAACACTTGCCTAAATTATGAGCATTTAAATCCTTTAAAAATACTATGTTATTTGATGATAATATTATTATTAGTACTATGTTAGTTGATGATATTATTCAGTTATAGTCGACATATGGAACCTATCCTCTGAGGCATTTCTTTTCTCATTGTGTTTTGTCGTTTTATTCTACTTATAAAGAATTAATCTACTAAAACATTATAATTTAAACTTTTAGGAAAATCAATTTTGTCAAATCCTTTAAAAATACTATGTTATTTGATGATAATATTATTATTAGTACTATGTTAGTTGATGATATTATTCAGTTATAGTCGACTTATGGAACCTATCCTCTGAGGCATTTCTTTTCTCATTGTGTTTTGTCGTTTTATTCTACTTATAAAGAATTAATCTACTAAAACATTATAATTTAAACTTTTAGGAAAATCAATTTTGTCAAATCCTTTAAAAATACTATGTTATTTGATGATAATATTATTATTAATACTATGTTAGTTGATGATATTATTCAGTTATAGTCGTGGGGCCGCTATGAATAAAAGTAAACCCCCCTGGCCATATTGAACCGGCAATGCTGCAGTTAGAGGTTACTAAGGTGATCCCTCAACTCCCTTGGCTACAGTTGGTCCATATAATAGTTCTTTAGTACCATCATTTAGTTAGTGATTAAGCTGTAGATGGTTAAAAAAAAATTAATTTCATTTATATAAACCCTCTATCACCTTTGTGAGATCGACAGAGGAGCTACTCCAGAAAAAAGCAAAATAAATTTAGTTTTACTGATGTCAATATGCTTAAAACCTTCAAGTTAACAACTGATTATGTTCAACTTGACTGATTAGGTAATCAGGGATGTCTTTAATAATTTGAATTTGAATACTTATTTAAAAGGGATTTCTTTTGTTTAGTAATTTTCTTTTTCGAAACCATTATATTTATGGTTTTTCTGTTTTTTTTTCTCCTGAAATAATGTGTATCTTTACTATCATACTTCAAACATGAATTATTAATTTCACATTTGTAATACATTCTTCTTTAATGTTCCAGACCGTCTGTCCTTCTTCAGGTATTTCTAAATATAACATAATGTAATATTA